>NC_142801.1:45193866-45266366 GCF_049724085.1 Artemia sp. Qi Xiang Cuo | reverse complement strand
TTTTTATTGTTAAGGAGTCATTGTGTGTGTGTGTGTGTTTGTTTCTTTGTGTGTGTTTGTGTGTGTTTGTGTGTGTGTAAGTTTTGGGGTGTGTGTGTAAGTTTTCGTGTGTGTGTGTGTATAAGTTTTTGTGTGCATGTGTAAGTTTTTTGTGTATGTAAGTTTTGGCGTGTGTGTGTAAGTTTTCGTGTGTGTATGTGTAAGTTTTGTGAGTGTGTGTGTGTGTAATTTTTTTTGCGTGTGTGTGTGAGTTTTTTTTTGTTCATTTTTCTTTTTTTGTGTGTGTGTGTGTGTGTGTGTAAGTTTTTTTTTGTTTGTAAGTTTTGTGTTTTTTGTGTGAGTTTTCTTATTTTTGTGTGTTTATGTTTTGTGTGTGTGTGTGTGTGTGTAAGTTTTTGTGTGCATTTAAGTTTTTGTGTGCATGTAAGTTTTCGTGTGCATGTGTAAGTTTTTGTGTTCTTCCCAAATCATAATTTTCTGAAAGGACACACCTATGAAAGGCTAAGAAATCTAGCTTAGAAAAGTCAAAAATAGCAAATTAACCATCCCAAATCATAGGTTTCAGTCAACACACACCTATAAATGGCTATGAAATCCTGCTCAGAAAAGTCAAAAAATATCAACCCACACATCCCAAATCATAGGTTTCAGACATCACACACCTACGAAAGACTAGGAAATCCGGTTATGAAAAGTCTGAAATAGCAAATTACATATCCCAAACCATAGGTTTCAGACAACACTCACCTATGAACGTCTAAGAAACCTAGCTCAGAAAAGTCAAAAATAGCAAACTAGTCATCCCAAACTATATGTTTCAGACAACAAACACCTATGAAAGGTTAAGAAATCCAGCTCAGAAAAGTCAAAAGTAGCAATCCACCCACCCCAAATCATAGGTTTCAGACACTACACACCTATGAAAGACTAAGAAATCCAACTCAGAAAAGCCTGAAATAGCAACCCACACATCCCAAATCATAGGTTTCAGACACCACACACCTACGAAAGACTAAGAAATCCGGTTATGAAAAGTCGGAAATAGCAAATTACACATCCCAAACTATTGGTTTCAGACAACATTCACCTACGAAATACTAGAAAACCTTAGCTCAGAAAAGCCTGAAATAGCAAACTACACATCCCAAATCATAATGTTCTGACAACACATACCTATGAAAGGCTAAGAAACCTAGCTCAGAAAAGTCGAAAATAGCAAACTACACATCCCAAATCATAGGTTTCAGACACTACACACCTATGAAAGACTAAGAAATCCAACTCAGAAAAGCCCGAAATAGTAATTTACATATCCCAAATCATAAGTTTCAGACAGCATTCACCTACGAAATACTAAGAAACCTTAGCTCAGAAAAGTATGAAATAGCCAACTACTCATACAAAACTCGAAGTTTCATACAACAAACACCTATTAGTTACTAAGAATCCTAGCTATTAAATGTACAAATAGCAAACTAAACCTCCCAAATCATAATTTTCTGAAAGGACACACATATGATAGGCTAAGAAATCTAGCTCAGAAAAGTCAAAAATAGCAAATTAACCATCCCAAATCATAGGTTTCAGTCAACACACACCTACGAATGGCTAAGAAATCCAGCTCAGAAAAGTCAAAAAAATAGCAACCCACACACCCCAAATCATTGGTTTCAGACACCACACACCTACGAAAGACTAAGAAATCCGGTTATGAAAAGTCGGAAATAGCAAATTACATATCCCAAATCATAGGTTTCAGACAACACTCACCTATGAACGGCTAAGAAACCTAGCTCAGAAAAGTCAAAAATAGCAAACTAGTCATCCCAAACTATAGGTTTCAGACAACAAACACCTATGAAAGGCTAAGAAATCCAGCTCAGAAAAGTCAAAAGTAGCAATCCACCCATCCCAAATCATAGGTTTCATAGAACACACGCCTATGAAAGACTAAGAAATCCAGCTCAGAAAAGTCAAAAATAGCAAACTACATATCCCAAATCATCGGTTTCAGTCAACACACACCAACGAAAGACTAAGAACCCTAGCTCAGAAAAGTCAAAAATAGCAAACTATTCATCCCAAACTATTGGTTTCAGACAACATTCACCTACGAAATACTAGAACACCTTAGCTCAGAAAAGCCTTAAATAGCAAACTATAGATCCAAAATCATATTTTTCTTACAACGCATAACTCTTAAATTATAATAAATACAGCTCATAAAATTCTAAATTATCAAACTACAAATAACAAATCATATGTTTCAGACACCACACACCTATGAAAGACTAAGAAATCCAACTCAGACAAGTCAAAAATAGCAAACTACATATCCCAAATCATAAGCTTCACTCAACACACACCAACGAAAGGCTAAGAAAACTATCTCATAACATACAGCAATAGAATACGACAAATCACACAATAGTTTTTTAATAAAAAAGAAAAAGAGTTAAAACTATTTAAACTTATCTCAGAAAAGAATTAATTATAATAATACAAATCACAAATCATAGGTTTCAGACAACACACATGAACGAAAGACGGGTACTGGGGGAGAGCCTATGAGGGTATGTGGGTCCCTTGAGGGTCTATGGTCCTTTGGGAGCTCGGGGGGGACCTTTGGGGACCGGGGGATGGGCTTTGGGGGTCCGGGGAGGGCATTTGGGGGTCTGGGTGGGCCTTTGGGGCGCCGGGAGGGCCTTTGGGTGCATGGGGGACATTTGGGGACCGGTGGAGGGCCTTTGGGACCCCGTTGGTCCTTTGGGAGCTCGATGTGCCTTTGGGGGGCGGGGTTGGGCATGTTGGGGTGTGGGGGGGCGTTTGGGGCGCCGGTGGCCCTTTGGGAGCTTGGGGGGCCTTTGAGTGTCCGGGGGGACAGTTGGGAGCCTGGGGGACATTTGGGGCCTGGGGATGGCCTTTGGGGGTCTGGGTGGGCCTTTGGGGGCGCCGGTGGTCCTTTGGGAGTTTGGGGGCTTTGAGGACCGGGGGCTTCCTTCGGGGTTGGGGTAGGAGGATTGGAACCCTTTGGGGTTGGGGTAGAGGACCTCACAACACTGTTCAAATGAAACTTGTGCATTATAACGACCACACTCAAAACCTCTTCCAAAATCTCTTCAAAAATCTTCTTTTAAAATGTCTCTATCTGTTTCGCCGAAATAGTTCCATAACCTGTCTAAAACGGTTTCGCCCAAATAATCCCTAAACGTAAATTCAGCGTGTTCCTTTGTTATTGGCATCTCTGAGCTAACGCATTTCAAATTAATATGAAACCTTTTCGCGCGCTAAAACAATTCATCGCTAAGATGTTTCTTGCCTAATTGTTTCCATGGCCTTTGGTTATTAATATCCTTTGGAGTTCGACCAAAAGAGTTGTTCCCGAGGCAAAGACATTAATGATTTGGATCTATTCCTGGAGAAATGTTTCTAGGGCGAAAATTTTTAAAGTCTGACAGATGATGTCATTGATTGATTGATCTGTCAAGAAAGGGGAAATTAATTTGTTGTTTCTAAGGGGAATTATTGGTTCACAATAGGTGAATTGAGGTCGACAGCACAGGTGTTCCACGGTCGATGTTGTTGTTGTTGTAAGTGCACGCTCTCAGCGAATGTCAAGGTCGATGTTGTTGTTGTTGACACATTGGAAAAAGAGGTCATTGACCCCATTAACCACGTGTTCTCCCTAATGACTCTATGCCCATATATGATGTACGTACGGGACTGACATTACCACGTGTTCTCCCTAATGACTCTATGCCCATATATGGAGCCCCGTCCGTATTCTATGCCCATATTTGGTGCCCCGTTCGGACCTCCTTACCCCTCTCTACTTATATGTAAGCAACGGGCAAAGATCATAACTTGAAGCCATTCCCCCGGGGGCTGTGGGGGGGGGGTTCAAGTCATCCTCAAAGACATAGTTATTAGATCTTTCAACCATGCTGAAAAAATGACTATCTGAAAATCTTGATCGGACAATTTTTTGGTGAAAGGGGGGTGGGGTGGGAGGGTGACTAGCTGCCCTCCAATATCTTTGGTCACTTAAAAAGAGCAGTAGAACTTTTGATTTCCGATCAAATGAGCCCTCTCCAGATCTTCTAGGATCACTCGTTCGATACGATTACCCCTGGAAAAAAAAAAAAAAAAAAACAAATAAACACGCATCGGTGATTTTTCGAAATTCCATGTTTTTTGTATATAGGAGCTTGAAACTTCTACAGGAAGGTTCTCCGATATTCTGAATCTCATGGTGTGATTATTATTAAGATCATTTGATTTCCTACGGGTTTTCCCCCCTTTTTCAAAAATTAGTTTTATTTTTTCAGGCGCGTAAATTTTGAAGAGTAAAATTAAACTTGATGGGTTTTAATTGTTTTGACTAAGAACCAAAATTCAATTATTTTGAGCTATGTTAATATCAAGACTCTGTTTTTTACAGTGTCGGTTACTATTGAGCTGCATAGATCCTTACTTACAGTTCGTTGCCACGAACTGTTTGAAACGTAAAATTTAGAATTTCTTTTGTTTAGTTATTTTGATTGATTATTTTGTCGAACCGTTTTAAGTCATTCAAGGCAAGAATGTGTGTTTGCAGAATTTGGCGACAGGAGGGGGGTTCAGAATCAGGCCACCTCCAAAAAGAAAACAAATTTCAAGATCTTTAAAAATTAACTGTATGCTCGGTATGATTCGCTTGCTTTTGCTTATTTCTTTAATTTGCTTTACCCACTCAAAAATAAACTCTTGTTTAGACGCCTAGCTTAGGATCACATTCAAATAAAATATGGCCTGAGCCCTTCACTCCATGAAGAATCCACTTAGCCAAGACCAGAGACTGAGAACCCGATCATCTCAACCCCTCCCCCTCGTTCAACTTCGAGGATATTACATGATCTTTCTCTCAGGATTTTGTTTTCCTGCGAGGGAATTTTTTTCCAGAAAAAAACTTTTCCCTGTGCTAGATAGAAGGATAATGGCTCTTCACTATCTTGGGTAGTTTGGCTACTTTATGGCCGAAAAAAGGGCCTCAGAAGGCATTTTACGATCCTGCCTGATTTAAGTATCTACTTGTATGTTTTTTTATAGTCTCTGAAGACAAGCATTCACAAAATGAAAGCTTTCTTTCACCAGAAAATTGTTGATAAACTAGAACACTGGCTGACCGCAATCTAGGAATTTTTGGTATCTGCGGCCCTCAGTAGGTTGTGACTTGTGAGAGATGTATTCAAGCTCCTGCTTTCATCTACTCCATAGTTATAAGGCTTTAAATATTCAGTAAAAACCTATCTGAAATCAAAAAGAAATTAAAAAGGCGCTTTTCAGGGTCGGGGTGGATATTGAACCATTTTTTTTAGCTCTTTTTCAGTCAGTTCATCAAACCTTACAAGTTGGAAGCAGTGATAGTATATAATTGGTAACACCTTTCTAGACTAATGTTCGGGCAGTAAATCTTTTTCTGAGCATTATCCATTTAGAAAAATATTTTCAAAGTTCATGAAAAGGCAGTAAAAGAAAGGGATGGAAGTAGAGGCTTAGTATAGTAAAAAGTAAGAAAGTATGACGGCACTAGACCCTTAAGGTCCAAACCGGCGGTGCTGATCTCCGTTTCGTGGCCCTTCAGCCAGGATTCCCAAGTTCAGGTTTGGGCTGCAGGACCATTCTTGACAGTTTCAGAGAATTCTGAATAGCTTTCCGAGACGGGAAAAGTTAACTCTAGCTGTCTGTCTGACCTCTGTATATCTGTCTGATCTCTGTTTGTCTGTCTAACCTCTGGCATATATTTTCCGAAACCCCAAATATTTTCTCTTTTTTTTTGGGGGGGGGGGTCCAAGAAGGGGTAGGGGATGCCTAGCCCTCCGTCCCCTATCGGTAACCATTCATGTCGCAACAATAAATGTATGTTGGGAATTATGAGGATCAAGGAAAAACATTCCTCACCCGGTGCTTACCTTCTCCTAAGCTTACCAATTCCTTGCCCTATCTTACATTGACATGTGGGCCTGCGTCCTCTCAACTTAGCTAGTAAACAAAGGTAAATACAATGAAAAACCTAGATGGGAGAAAAACAAAAACAGTATTGTGTTTGTAGTATTTTACCTGTTTTGTCTCATAATTCATGCTGAAATTCACCCTATTTTTGAAGAAACACTGTTTATATAACCTTGGTATAACAACACTCTTATCTATTAACGAAAACTACTGAATTGGCAACTCTGATCATTAAACTCCCTTTTTTACAGGTGGTTTGAGCTTCCGTCACAAGTACTGTTTATAAAACAAAATAAAAATCCAGTTTCTTTCTTTCAGGAAGTGCCATCACAATTTAATTTCCTCTTAGCTCAGCAACTTATGTTGTAGGGTGGATAACAAAGACACAGACATGCTACGGAAACAGATCAGACAAAAAATAAAATAAGAACAGCTGTCCAAAGTCAAAACGAACTAAAGGCAAATTTACTAATTAATTCTTAATCGTTAGGCCAGGTTGGGTATATGCGTAGAATTCATTTGGGGGTTTGCAAAACTTGTACAAACATCACTTGAGTGGAAATTGAAAAACAAAAAAATTGCTAGGAAAAACTAAGAAAAAACTATCTTCACTGTTAACCCCAGCTGAATTCTTAGCTTTCTCCCCAAACTCCCAGAAAAATCAAGATTACTTCTCATGTGCCAAGAACTTGAAAAAAAAAGAATAGAAAATCAAAATCTTGCTTCATTCATTGTCTTAGTTAAAGCAAAATCACTGCCTTAATAAATAGCAATGTTGCTCGCATGTTATTTTTTAGTATTTATCGGCCTCATCAAATGCAACAAATGGCCATATGAACATAGGGATGGTTCACTCTATCACAAACCAAATATTCGTGTACACTTTATATAAATTGAAATTGCTTTGATGGAAGCTTCTCACACTTTCATCCCCATACGTGCCCCCTGACGAGCTTTGAGAGGCATCGAATCCAAATTTCAAGATACTCATTCCAATTCAAATGGTCATAAAGCGAAATGAAAAAAATGCTCCTCTAGAGTGACATCATTAACGTAGTCCCAGCGGCAAGGGCCTCAAATTGTGTAAATAGCTCACATATAATGAAAGACTCATAGGTAGCCTAAGAAAGGCAATATGTTAAATCTTGTTCATCAAAATTCTGGCCGAGTTTAACTTTTCTTTCTGATAAATCATTTTTGTCAAATATTTACAATTGCTTACTAGTACAAGGATTTTAAATTGTGTGATTTAAGAGGCGAGAGGTAGGCCTACGCTTCACCTTCACCTTCACCCTAGAGGTGCTTACGCTTCACCTTCGCCCCCCCCTTCCGTCAACAAACCAGACTCTGCCCCTGAATCGCTTGGTTGACAGTAAGCCCGGTCTGTCTATCTGTCTTCTTTTACCAAGTGGTACGTACAATCTGTTACTAAGGCCTTTTGCTTAGCAGCACGTAAGGTCCATTTCTAACTCCCCTTGGTCAACTACAGTGTATGTGTTACTTTTCCGACCTCATTTAGTCAACGGTACATATGCTACGCCTTCATCTACCTTTCGTCAATAGTGTGTACGGACGTTTTCAATACGATGTAAACACAAATGGAAGAAACACACACTAAGAACATATTTCACTTGCGCCATGACCTTTTTCCCCTGCAAGATTAAATCCTCGTAAGCTGCCTTAAGCAACATATCTCTCGGCACCTGAACAACTCTTAACCAAAATTTGATCATTGTGACTATTCTGTAACCTTTTATTGGCCATAGACCTGCATCACCATTTAAAAACTGTGAATGCGTCACTCTATGCAGCGCATACAATCTCTTAAAGTACCCTAATTGAAAACAGTCTAGCTGAACAGCTTCCTCATGCCCCCAAATCTCCACTCCGTATTGTTAAATTGGCATCATTTTCTATAGGAAACCCCTTTATGCAACGAAAAATTCTTTATTCCCATTGAATTATTCCGGAAAATTGTAAACCTTGCTGCTCTTCCTAGCTTAACGCTAGTAGTAAGCTTGTATAAGATTTGAACGGCACAAGAAACGGGACAAGAAAACCTACGCCTGAGACACTTCAGTTTCACGTGCACATTGCGAAAAAGCGTGCAAACCTATAAAGTGGTCAAACACGTTTTGAGAGTATAGTCGATATTGTATAAGACAAAAAGACTGGTTTTTGAGGCAACACCCATTTTTTTAGGGCCAATCAGAGACAGCGGTGGTTATTCTATATACGATAACTTGATTGGTGATTGGATTTGAATAAAAGGAGTGATTTTCATAGCAATTCATATTAGTAAGAGAATTGAATTCAGAGAGAATAGTTTATTTGAGAGGATATTAGTAGAGAAAATGAGTGATGAATTTACATTATTGGAGATTGATGGTGGAGCCGGCAGCAGCAGCAAAGATATACGAGTACCAAATGTGGCTGTGGAAATAACCGGAGGTTGTGTACTATGCCTTGAATGGGATGATATGTATGCTAGATACGTGATATCATTAAGCAAATTTAAAATGGAGGAGCAACTATGTTTTGCTGCGAAACTGAATATTGTGCATATAAATAGACTTCAGGTAGTATTAGATGTGGTAGTGAAATATATTGATGAGAACAAAATGTACCAGTGAATATTATTGTTGTAATTATGCTCAATAAAATTGTTTCTAAATCAAAGGTATTTTTCTTTCTATAGTAGACTAGCGTATATTTTTTAGAGTAGAAAAAATTCTGGTTAGTCTGAAGTTGGTTGTGAGAGTGTTGGGACTATAAAAAATGAATAGATTCGAGAAAGACTGAATCATGGGGAATCTAGTGCTTATGGACAAATGTTTGGTTCTTGATGATGATTTTCCAGAACTTTCAATTCACGGGAAGATATTTTCTCAGGTAATGCTTGTCGATATAATGAAAAATGATTTTCCATAATTAAACTGTTGCATGAAACTTCTACTGCTTGGTCCAAATACATTTAAACAATTTATAAATATATTAATCACGAAACGACAAAATGATATTGTGGATATACTTTTAAACACCAGTTTAGAAATTTAGGACTTTTTTCATAAGAAAGATGGTGTTCAAGGATGATTTAATCCTCTCTCTCTCTCTCTATCCCAGTCAATTTGTTGTTGTTGGTAGCTCAGTTTCATTGTGGCAGTGAGAGTGTCAACACATGAAAAAATGTTCCATACATGTCCGTTATGTTTGCACACACTGGGCAGCTGGTCATCATGTGAGAATTGCACAATGATTGATGAGTATGATGAAAAGTGTAGATTATGCAACCCGTGTAAATTGCATAGAGGATATGCTGTGCAAATTAAAGGTTGTAATTCCTGTCTTGAAGAGGTGTGTGACTCTCATCCTAGAGGGCACCTATGCTCCAATTGCCACTATGATAAAAGAAATCAATGGGAGAATACATATCCCGGTATGATTGGAAAGAATCCTAACCGTGATTTTAGTTTATTGCTACGAGATTGGTATCGTCGTGGTTTTAAATTGTTCTGGGAGGAGGAGCCGGGTCAGCGATTCAACTGTTAGAACAAAAAAAGAATATGGTTTCTACGTCATTGCTGTGAAGACAATGGGTGTTATGATTATAATCCCACTGATTTTTATTTGGCTGTGACGGTATGGGATTCGCCACTTGAGGACACTGTTTGTGACATTACTTCAAATAAACAAATTGAAACATGCGAATTCTACAAAATGAATGAAAATAGTATCATTGACTATAAAAAGAGATATGACAAGAGTGAAGTTACACACTACTGTAGAATATGTGACCCTTACATTGCAATGCATCAGGATCAGTATACTTTGAATTTAGATAATCTACCTGAATTACTTGTTCTCGACAAATACTTATACCTAGTAGAAGATGAAATCTAAAGAGTAGAAAAGTCGTTTTTATCATGTATATAAATTTTTTTCATTTATTAATAAACAATTTAACATACATTTTTAGAACATTTTATTCGTAGGACACTAAAATCAATATTAAACACGCTTGTAAGTATATTTTCCACTAGAAAGTCGTTCAATCGAGGTAAGTCAACGTAGATGTCGAGAAACTGCTTGTAGTTATAGCCACGACATCTGAACATGAAGAAGAGTAGTGCATGAAAGCCACATGTCTTAGTCGTTAAATCCTGTACTCTTCGTTGATTTTGAATAATAGTTTTCCCACTGCTTTCAATAAAGTTGCTGATGTATGGAGTATAGAATTTATACGATAGGCCAAGAGGATAAAAAGATTCAATATTCTTCGCTGTTTGAAAGATGCATAGCCAATGGCCGGTCTTCAAAGTCGATGGACTGCTATTAACAATGATTAGGGTATTGGTAACACTTGGAAATTTTTCAATCAAGTCCGATGGTATGCAATAGGACTTGTACTGGGACATGTATGAATCCATACTAAATACATTGATTATTTGGTTTGTGATCATGGTGCTAGGTCTAGTAGAATACTGCCGTCGGGTGTGATTTCCCAATATGTTTCAAATTGACTCAATGATATTAGCGTGACACTCTCAGTCAAAGCATCAGCAAATGTACACTCTAAACGTACATTCCCTGTTCGTACTATGCTCATATCCTGAGAACCCGACAAGTTCAAAACAATTACGCCATGATTTTTTGAAAACATTGAATCGGTTATTCCATTTTCAAATAGTTGGGAGTCATGATCTAGGGATTGCCTGGTCAACTCGTACAGAGTTCTATAGGATTTTTTGTCAAATGATAGAGTGTACAGTGGAATACCATTCACTTTACACACAAGGCTAGATAGACCGAAAAAATTAGAATCACGGGGGCATCCAGTCCAAGATCCAACGGCACTGCCACTCTTCACAAATGCCAAAGCAAGTTTTGATGGGATTTCTTCATTGATAAATAATGAATCACTATAGCTACGAGAGCCGGTGGCAATGTGACGTTGATTGGTGATCGTATGGGGGACAAGAAGTTTAATGTTGTTGCCATTGGCTCTTAGCTTTTCCACTGCCAATGCAACAGAGCTCATAACCTGTTGTTTTCGGACCTTGAAGAATTGCCAATGTGATAATGACATTGGCATCGGGTGCTGCAGGAAGTGTTTTTCTCAAAATGAAATTCGATGGGGCTAGTTGCAACTTTATGTCAATCTTGACATTGAGGGGTAACCATTGGGATATATTGAATATCTCATGATTTAATTTCCCAACCAGATGATACTCCTGGCTCACTGCAGTAGTCAACTCGCCGTCATCGATATAAACACCTGAACGATATTCATAGCCTAATGATTGTCCTCTCAACTCCTTGTATGCCTTTGGTGTCATCATAATAAACTGTATGTAGCCTGCATAGTTGAATAAATTATCGCTAGCGCTCACCAATGTTCCTTTAATAAATACATTAACTTGTTTGAACAGGTTGTGTAGAATACAGTTTTCGTAGGAGAGACCGTCGACAGCAGTTGGAGTTGTATTATCTGACTTTTTCTTCACCGCAACATTTAAATCAATAAATGTTGATGACAAATCAATGAAATAATCTTCATTGGAAAATATTTGAAAGTGGATATTTTCCAAGAGGGGTTGTTGGGGGTGAAATTGTCCATAGTAGTCATACTTGACACTGACATCAACATTTTCAGCATTGAACAGATTCAATGAGGAACTAATTAAAGTATTCGCTTCCTTGTGTGGGGAGATAAGTCATCTTAACAGTACAGATGCTTCTTTGTTATAACAGTCTAGTTCTTTTTCTTCTGCTGAATGGTCTTCTTTGTTTTATTCCTAAAAGTTCTTGTTGTTGTTCTTCGCTTCCCACCTGGGTAGAGACTGATGAGCGAATGACACGCACGCATCCTTTTCAATCCCTTCCCATTTTTCTGAGATTTTAATTGCTCACCAACGGCTGTTGCTGAAGATATAATATTTTCCTTAACACTCTCCTTGAAATTCTTACCCGACCCCCAGTCCTGTAGTGTTGAGGCAGCAAAATTTGATGCAGCAGGTACAAGATATTTTCTGGAAAGGGGTAGTGCAGAACGAAATAACCTAGCAAACCAGCTACCAAGAACATAGCCGGATATTGTAGTAAGCCCCTTGTAGTAGTCCAATCCATTGCCTATCTGACGTGGACTCAGAACACCAACATAGCAATCCATATCGGGACAGAAAAATGTAATTATCCTATTGTTCAATTCAGTGGCAGGTGTTGCCAACAATGGGTCGAAAATGACTCGTAAATACTACTAAACCTTTTGTTAATGCTAAAGGATCAACCAATTCACTTCTTAGTGTTAACTGACAGAGTTCCAAATACGAAGTTTTTACAGGAATATACTGAACATGCTTTATACTATAGTGATGAGCAAGTTCATGAGTTGTTTTTCGTTAAAGAACACGTAGGTGGGGGACATTTGAATTACCGACTCTCGATGTTTCCGCAAAGGATGCTTGGAGAAATATGCAAGAGTCCTAGGCGAAACCAGGTGGATAATCAGCAAAAATAACTTGATCCATCCCGTAAACAGTGCCAGCATTTTTCCCATTGATCATATTCTGTTTAAAGCCAAGAACGTCTCTCAGATTATCATTGAGAATAATTATTTCAGTGTCAACACGTGAGGTAATGTAAATCCTATCGTGTTCCAATCAATAATTAAAATGGAATGTACCATTCCTACGATATGAGATTTGTTTATTGATTGTACGACACAATTCTCTCATATCATCATATTCAATATATTTCAATTTGACATGTGGATATTCGCTAGATTTAAGTGCTTCAACCCATTCATAGTCAAAAAAGAGTGACCAATCGAATGGTATAACTTTTATATCATACACACGATCCTTTCTCAGGATGTCATAGGTATTTTTGAGAATACAATCGACAAGAGCCACTTCATATATTATTAGCCACTTCAGCCACTTCATATAGCCATTTCAACCAGAGCCACTTCATATAGCCATTTCACTATTATTTTTAACTTTTTGTAGTTCATAGTCATAAAAGCCGCCGAGAATCTCTTCATCTTTGGTATCACGCAAACGATAAGTTATGGGTTAAGTGTCTAGGATTTTTGACACTTCAAAAAGTTCTGTGGACCACAAGTAATTCCCCTTTTCAAAAACATTAGTTGTTCTATTAATTCGAACAGTATCACCAACATTGAATTTATTTTTCTTCTTGATAGTCGTTTCATTGGAATACTGATTAAGAAAGGTGCCAATTGTATTATTATCAGCATGATGAACTTCCGGTTGGGCTTCGTTGGAAAATGTTCGATGGGTTCGTTAATTATAAATCAACATAATTTTTTCTAAATCATGAATAAAAGCAGGTGTATTTTTGAATGTACAATATCTTGAAATTAAAAGTCGAATAGTTCTTATCGATCGTTCCGCCAATGCAGCCTTTATAGGACCATTACGATGATAGGGCAGTGTATTATGTTTCATTAGTACTTTTTCAACATGAGGATTTGAACATTCTCTACCGCATTCCGTTAGAATTTTTTTTATACGAATCATGTCCATGAATACTTTCTATAGCCTGTGCAACTTTAACGCCCCTCTTTGACCACAATCGAATTGCATATACATAACGATTATAAGCACTGGTTGCAAGTAGAATATACTGGTACAGTGTATTGTATTGTTATTGAATCTCATCAAGATTTACGGAATCTGCTTGCATTACAAGCTATGGGAAAAGTTCTCTAGTTTCGATATTCATTAGCACGAGGTTGATGATTTCTATGCAGAGTGTAACTTGATTCATTTTGTAGATAGTATTTTACACTTTTAGTGTGAACACCAGTAACTTTGGAAAGAGTGGTTGGGGAACTTAAACTCCCCGCCTCACCAATATTTTCATAAACACCTTTCAGAACTTCAACCATTTTGAACGTAGACACGTAATGTAACGTTCGCTACCCTTTTGTATACTAGTTGAGGTTGGTGAAGGGGGTGGTGGTGACATGATACGTGTTCGCTTTTTTCTAGCTATCAATGGTGTGCTCCTCCTCGCCACCATTGTCAAGTTTCCACTAGGTGTGCTAGTATTTTCCAAGATTGATTTAAAATCTTCTCCTTCTTCTTCTTCATATTTTAATGGTGTTGATGACGAGGGTGCATGTTCATTTAATTTTTTTTAAGAATTTTTCTATTGCTAATAAAGCTTTTGGGGAAGTTTAATGTATTTACAAAGTTGTATAGATAAGCGCCAAATGATAATAGTCCTTTAAGATTTGTAACAATATCATAAATTAAATCAAAAAGATTCTTTCTATTATCACAAGTTTTGACCCCTGTCCCATTGCTATCAATTATAATATGATCTTGACTACTTTCCATGAGATAACTTGGGAGTCGTTAGATTTTTGCAATATATTAGTTGGCTCTCATATTTAAAAATTTCGGCAAAAACGAATCCAATTCTTCCTTCTTTAATTGTGTTCAAATCCTGAGGATATTCTTTTTTGTGATCAATACCACTGGCCTTTGCACGATAGGGCTTATGTTTGTCCACTCGGCGAAGTGCATCTTGAAGTAAAAGCAGTTTTTTATCATCCTCAATATTCTCGTTGCCAATGAATTTACTCCGATTGTTCTCAAAGAGTTCCACGGGTGAGAGAGCGAGTTCTATGGGAGTCTATTTATAGGGTTTTTCTATTCTCTTTAGAGAAAACCGTTTACAAATCCTGCAATTATTGGTAGTAAAGGTGAGAAAAAGCTACCGCCCACCTGAAGAAGTCTTTTTTTTTTAAAATACTTTCCTTTCTTTGTAGAGGCCAATGTTTGAGTATGACTTTCCTAAGCGAGGGTTTGCAAGTGCTTAGAACTGAAAATAAATGTCTATTTTCATGTAGTTTCTTCAGTGTCAAGATAGCAACTAATAGCCGTTTTTAGTGTTCAAGGAGAGAGATACTGTAATTTCATCGTCGAAAATATCTGTGACTACACGCAGATCCTCGGGTGTTTTTTGATTAAGATCCAATAGGATGTAGCCGTAGGGCTTATTAGTTGCCTTATTGTACGCTGAGAGTAGAAATTTAGGGGCGCCGGGGTATATTTGTTTATTGAGAGTTATTAGTGAGCTAGAATCACGAAGAACTCTATAGATGATATAGCAGGTGCAGTTCAATGCAAGTGTTCGCTTACATTTGCTCTGATGAAAGAGATTGTGTAGAATCAGAGTAATGAAAATCTGTTCGTGATGAGAGTGAACAGTGAATAGTTTCAGCATTTACTGGTAGCATTGTTTAATATATTCGGCCAGATCGTCAATGATCAGCTAAGAGTTTGCTTCAATAATGGGTAAAACCTCAAGTCCCTGTATGAATTGTATCTGCACCAACTCCGACGTGCCAATTGCTTTTATTTTATCGATCGACGCCTACCAAATACTGTAACAATAGTAGATTTTTTTTTCGGCTTTTCCACAAACATTTTATCGCAATTTTTAATTATTTTAGTTAAGAATGTCGTTTTGCCTGACATTGATGGTCCTCACAGAAACGATCTGAATGGTGTTTTAAATTGATACATGTTTCGTTCAACAAGTCACTTAGAAAACTATCTGTAGACTATATTTGTTAAATGACTAAATAATTTCCCTATTACTACTCCGTTAAGAATAATAAGAAGAAGACGAACAAAGAATCATATTTTCTTTTTATTATACACATAAAAGTAACAACACTTAAAAAATACTACATTAAACATGAAAAAATACACTTTTTTTATTTTATTTATAATAAAAAATACAACATTTACATAGGCACTAGCAAAAACACTTTAATAAATAAACTTTTTTTATTTATTTCAAAAAAATACAATATTTATTAGAATATGCACATACACTTAAAATAATATCACCCAAACTTTTATTTACAGAATTTTAAATTTAAGTTTTGGGGCCCCCTGTGGGGTGGCCGCTGCGGCAGCCGGGAAGCGGGGCCCGCTGTGGTGGGTTGGGGGGCGGGGGTGGAGGGGGCATTAAATAGTGGAAATTACTCTGCCTTGCACACACACATTGAAAATTGTTTGTGATAAAGAAAAAAAAAAAAATTAAAAACACCCATTACCCAAAAAAACCCTCCCAACCAATTTGTACTTTTTTAAATGAATTTAAGTTAATTTTTGTAGACCGAGTTGTTTTCTGTAATCTATACATTCAACTCGGTCTGAGATTATATAATGACCGTGTGGTAGTACCTTCACACCATCCTCAAGTACATAGACTTTGTCCGATATGGCCGACATGGCGTTTTTCACAGCTCTAACTGTGTAGTTTTTAAATTGTAAAGAGCGAATCGCCATGACTTTCGCTCTTGCAACAAAACTACGTTTCACACAATTTCTATACACACTCATGTCAAAATGTTTTTTTGAAAAGTGTATGGGTACCCCTTTGCAAACTTGTTTGTTACCATTGTTGTGCGTTTCCACACAGTATACCTTTGGCCCCGGAAACAAACCACTGGATATCAGATCGCTACCCGTTTCAGATTTTAAAATTAACAATTCAGTCGGGGTCTGGAGTTGCACTGGCCCTGGGTCGCGGGGTTCATCCCAATTAGTGTAGTCTGTTAATGAGCTAATGTACTCGCCATTTTCCAAATAATTCAATAGATTTTCAGTTTTGACTTTTAACAGGAGTGAATCAGTGTCCCCGTAATACACTTTAACTTGTCCCTCAATCGGCCACTGGACCTTGCATACATTATAATAAAATGACAACATGATTTTTTTAGGTATTTCCGTTAGTGCAATCCCGACTGAATTATTTTTATTTAAAACAATGTTTCTTTTCTTACGCTGCAGGAGCACCTTATCAGAGTCTACGATTTTGAACTATTTGAATTTTGGATCCGCAATGATTCGAGCACAATCTTTGGGATTGGTTACAATTACACATCGAGTTCTGTTTCTTACGCTTTCGCGTATTTTACCGAAAGCTGAGTTCAAAATGAGTTTACAGACTTCTTTTTCAACTTTCGTTTTCGCTTGTGAACGCTTACTGACAAAGGTGTAAATAAACGTTTTCATGTAAGGCTTTCGATCAAATTGGAGGGCTCTATGAATCTTTGTGACCTTGAAACCATTCGAAACCATCCATTTCAATAGCACGTGATGAACAACGATATGGTGTTTCGGGTTGAGGTCGGCAATTAGTTTTTGTTTTGAAGGTACCCAGTGCATACTCCCATCTCTTCTAAAGATAAATTGTAGGGGCTCAGAGAGTCCCTACCGACCGGTCTATTTATGCACGGAAAAATAAAGTCTTTTACCGAGTCATGGATTTCCATGGGTATTTCACCGTCAATATAAAAAAAACCATCCCTGTGCCCCATTCTCCTCAAAACTAGCAATGTCGGGGAAATTCGAAGCACACGGATTGTCAAGCCATTTATAATTGCCACACGGCAAACAGTAGTGAGACATTGCCGATGGGTAAAGAGAATTCATCTCCAAAAAAACTGCGTCTGACTTTTCATCGGTGTGCTGTCCGGTCAGATCAGTTTTCATGATACGGTCCCCGTGAAAAACATACCCACCCCTCATTATTCTCACTACAAAAAGATGCTGATCCACATCGACGATCAGACCTATTTCTTCTTTGCTGATTTTAAGTATCAAGTCCATCACCAGATGAGGAGTGGAAAAATAACAACCTAAATCCAACCCAAATTCCCCATTGATTTTATCCGTATTTTTGCACAAAATGTCCAGAAGAGTGAATATGTCACTGGCCAAGTATAGTTTACAATAATCCCACCCATTTTTACATCCGCCCTGTGTCCAAACGCTCATGTCAAATTCGCAGTCACCAGTTGTGTACTCACTTGAAGTAAGAGAATTGTAAAAATCTTCAATGTGCGGTAATAGCACCACATCTAGCCTCGAGCCAGAGTTATAACAATCATATGGATATAGACCCTTATACGTTAGTATAAAATACAATTCATCATCGGGGAAACGCTTTTTGAGGAGGGGGAAGCTATCAAAATTGTCACTTTTCCTTACCTGAATCAATTGACTTAAAGATTTGGGAAAGAAGCTGAAAGAGTCTAAGAAACGGATTTTTTCAGGCACGTGTTACCCTTTTCAACTGTTTTCCGCATGAATTCTAGCAGCTGTAGCTTCTCCGATTATTTGGGTATGATACTATATGGAAAAGGACCATCCATCCATGCGTCATCTACAACTCCACCCTTGGCAATGCGGGCCAACGCCGGTAGAACAAACTTTAAGTCGTAATTGGAATTGTGTATAAAAACAGGTACGCAATATTGCTGTCTAACGTTTAAATTGCACGACTGATGTGCTACCCCCCTAAAGTTACTCCCCCCCCCGATGTAATTTCCTGCCACAAATGATCATGGTCAATCACCTTCCTCCTCCCCCCATTCCCAAGACCATCATCAAATTCTCCCTTTCAAACCCAACATAGTTTACGATTTTTAATGGCCAATCTGTCATCTGGTGATAGGAGCATAGGATAGTTTGTGTAACGAAGGCGCGAAATTGTACCGTTCGCTGTTTTGATTAGAATGACCAATACCGAGTGCACGCAGTCTTCACCGTCACCCAACATCTCAATTACATCCAGCACTTGCATGGTATTATTGGAATCTCGTTGCGCGTGAGCGTAAGAGACCCCTATGGCTTCATTTATTTTATCACGATTTGGATTTGACCAATCGTACACGTCTGTGGGTTTCGCTTCGCAGTCCAAAGCGATCTTATTGCTCTGCAAGAGAGTGTTTTGGAAATTTTTAAAACGTAAGATCGCTCTATCTCCGCTTACCGTCTCCTCAGTCTGGTATTAATGACGTTTACATTGTTTAATGTGATGCTTTGACTTTAAGTCGTAGCGAAATCCTGAGACCCATGTCGGACAGTAATAACGTACATCCCCCTTTCTAACCTCCCCCAAAACACTACTAATATCAGTAATAAGATTAAAACGACCAATTAAATCAGGCTATGTGGGTGGCGTGTATAGAAGCCATACCCAATGTTCCACTGATTCAATTGAAGGAGCCCTCACTAGAAGTAACACGCCCTTCTTATCGGAACGGTGACCCTCCTTAAATTCGGTTTCATACTGTAACACCGTGACACCAATCTTTAAATGTGCATTAGCCCGCTCGAAAATATCCATTCCTTTTAGTGTCACGGAAAATTGACCATTTAAACAATTAAAATCTACTATGGGGAACTTTGAACCCTGCTTACCATTAACTGCCATTTCATCCAACTTTTTCTTAGAGGCATCTATTTGCAGAGGTTTGTATGTGGCAATTAAAAATACACACTTAAAATACTGTAGATTTATATCGAAACAGATTCTTTGTATCCCCCTACATCCCTCTCTATCGGAATGATACTTTAATTCAATTGTCGTGTTCCCAGCCCCACCTCTTACCATGAAATCCTTTTAAATCTACAAATATTAGCGTTTAAACTTTCAATAAATAAAACCACCGACCCACTACCCCGCTCGTTATAATTTTCCCACTTACTTTGAATATTATTAACCCAATTTAGAAAAACCTCCCCATAATTTGATAAATTCGGGCGAATTGCAAACATCTCTGTGTGCAAGTATTTCGAATACAGCTCGCTCGCATTTTCATTTAAAAAAAATATTTTTAGTGCTATTGATGCTTTTAAACTGACCCCCACACCCCATACCCCCATCTGTTGTTCAAGAATGGCTCGAATCTTATTAGTATATAAATGTGTAATGGCCAGGGGATCTGTTATTATATCCCCTGACACTAGAGAGTTAAATGGATCACCAAATTTGGCACTGTAGACCTTTGTGTGGTGCAAGGCAGAGTTGGAAAGAAAAAAATCTGGAAGTGGGGATACTTGCGGTGTTGTTATATTGTTATTACTACTACTACTAGTTGTATAATTAACCAGAATGGTGGGGGGGGGGACATAGAATTGTCAATAGCACCACCCCAGTCTGTTCAATTGCATTGGATGGAGGTGGCATGAAGTCCTCTAAGCCTGTTAGTATGTATTCCAGGGTGTTTGGGGATAGCTGATCAAGCCACCTTGTATTGTCCTGTGACGTAATTTCCTTATGAGGACCTGGTTCAGATGCACTACTACTAACAACACCTAAATGCTCTCACATAAAACTATCCGTCTATTCCAGATCCTCCACCATGTCAATGTCACAAGTTAAATCGTCTAGGCTGGCCATGTCCCAAAAAAAATCATTTCGAAAACCCCTATGCCATTCCATATTGTCTAGAACTAATGTAGGTTCATCTTTAAACTCCATTGGGTGTGCTAGGATTGGTTCAGGTCCACAAAAAATGGGTGTTTCATTATCTGGTAAAGACTTTTCATCTAATTAATGAATATATAGAAAAAAGGATTTATTTTCTATGTGAAATGGTCACTGTCTTGTAAAGTAGAAAAACCATTTTCATTTTTCCACCCCACCCACAAAACTCAATTCCCCCTAGTATTATTTAAGCAAAATAGTTGCCTCCAACCCACCCCTCCCCAGAAATTTCAGAAAGACGCAATACCCTATTTATGCTGAAGCATTTCGAGTCAGATGTTTACCAGGATATTGAATAAGTACCATTTTTTACAACTCCCTCAGAACTTAATTCCCCCCCCCCCTCCTAGCTTTATTTAAGTAAATACTTGCCTCCACCCCCTCCCCCGGAAAGTTCAGAAAGAAGCAAAAGAGTGCTTTCTTTGACATTCAAAAAAAATTACATTATATTCAGCTATCTCTGAGGGGAGTAGAGAAATCTAAAATAATGGTTGGGGCGGGGGGTTAATATTTTAATATATCTGACACACACTCTTAGAGTGTTGAAAAAAAAAATGGCGAAAAGAAAAGACTAAAAAAAGTTGGAAAGAAATAGGTAGATATTTCTATAATCAGGTAGAAGGTAGAAGTAAAATACCTACATTTCCAAATTCAGACTGCACTTGTATGCCCAAAGCCCCTGGCAAAGCATGAAGGGGGTGACCTCACGAGTAGACGGGGCTGATACATTATGAGAAGCCATCCACTCTCTTTTCAATTTTCTGCCAGGTTGCATAGAGGTTTGCGCAGAGCTGACACTGACGTGAGAGGCTCCTGGCATTAAAAGTTGTGTGGTCATTGGCTGGTCCAGAGAATGTGTAAAGCAACTAGCATATCTTATGATGGAAGGCCTTGCAGCTTGCATCGATGTGGTATCGTTCCATCTTGCTCTCTTTTCAGGGGGAGAGTAATTGCAGGAATCCTCATCCTTAAAAAAGAAGAGAAATTTAGTATGGAAAAACGATTCCCCTTTTTACAGAAGAAAAAATGAAGATATTTATGCACACTTTCAACTAACTACGGCTAAGTTTGTTAAAGTCGAGCTATTTTCTTACGAGAACACACAAAATCAGAAAAAAATGTTCATTGTTCCTTTAGTACCCACGCAATTAGACTAAAAATTAAGATATTTATGCACAGTTTCAACTAACTATGGCTAAGTTTGTTAAAGGCGAGCTATTTTTTTGCGAAAACACAAAAAATCAGAAAAAAAAATTTCAATGTTCCTTTAGTACTCACGCAATTCGACTAAAAACGAAGATATTTATGCACAGATTCAACTAACTACGGCTAAGTTTGTTAAAGGCGAGCTATTTTCTTGCAAGAACAAACAAAATCAGAAAAAAATGCTCATTGTTCCTTAACTACCTAGGCAATTAGACTAAAATTTAGGATATTTATGCACAGTTTCAACTAACTACGGCTAAGTTTGTTAAAGGCGAGCTATTTTCTTGCAAGAAAACAAAAATCAGAAAAAAAATGTTCAATGTTCCTTTTGTACCCAGGCAATTAGACTAAAATTTAGGATATTCATGCACAGTTTCAACTAACTATGGCTAAGTTTGTTAAAGGCGAACTATTTTCTTGCGAAAACACAATAAATCAGAAAAAAAATGTTCAATGTTCCTTTAGTACCCACGCAATTAGACTAAAAATTAGGATATTTATGCACAGTTTCAACTAACTACGGCTAAGTTTGTTAAAGGCGAACTATTTTCTTGCAAAAACACAATAAATCAGAAAAAAAATGTTCAATGTTCCTTTAGTACCCACGCAATTAGACTAAAAATTAGGATATTTATGCACAGTTTCAACTAACTACGGCTAAGTCTTGAATTACGCATTTCCATTCCTTTGTTTTGTTAATTCTCGCTTGCCAATGTTGTTTTGAAATCGCCCCTCTTGGTAACAGGATTAAACACAGATGGTTTTAGACCGGAAAAAGACAGCACACTCTATTTTTGATAATTAGGAAAAGGACATTTTGAACAAAAGAACTATTTGTAATGAATGAATTAATTTTGTAAACAGAGGGGAGGGGGAAGATGGGGTTTACGTAATGGAAAAAAGAGCGTATTTTACGTTTTTTAGCGACTATAATCCTCATATTGTAGAGTTTGTATTTTTAGCGGGAGGGGGTGGGGATATTCCCCTGAATTTGAATTTACTAGTGGGGTGGTAAAATGATTTTATTTGGAAATAAATTAAGAAAATTTTAGTAAACTGAACTTACATTATAGATCGATGTATCCATAGCTTCAAAGTCAATAATATCAAATGTGTTATCCTTGATGTGTTAAATCATTATGAAAATTTAATCGTAAGGTATGGCCATTATATACAAAATCTCAAGGACGAATGAAAATCACTCCTTTTATTTGTAACCAATCCCCAATCAAGTTATTGTATATAGAGTAACCTCCACTCTCTCTTTGATTGGCCCTAAAAAATAGTTGTTTCCTCAAAAACCAGTCTGATTTTGTTATACAACCTCGACTATAGTTTCAAAACATGTTGGACCACTTTATAGGTTTGCCAGCTTTTTTAAAATGCCCACGTGAAACTGTACTGTATATTCTTGTGAAATTGATATCAATAGCAAAAAAACTAATCTGATTGTGTTATACAACCTCGACTATAGTTCCAAAACATGTTTTGACCCCTTTATAGGTTTGCCAGCTTTTTTAAAATGTCCACGTAAAACTGTAGTGCATATTCTTGTGAAATTCCATGTAAGTTTGAAATATATAGCAATATCCAGTCTGATTGTCTTATACAACCTTGACTATAGTTTCAAAACGTGTTTGGCCACTTTATAGGTTTACACGCTTTTTTGCAATGTGCACGTGAAACTGTAGTGTCTCCGGCGTAGGTTTTCTTGTCCCGTTTCTTGTGCCGTTCAAATCTTATACAAGCTTACTACTAACGCTTCCTTTATACAAATCCCATCTTCAATTACTTTGGACAGTATATCCAAGATATTTTATCCATAACTCGAATCGCCTCCCCTTTAAACAAAAATATACTTTTAAGTGTATTCTTTCTCTTGTTAAATATGATCACATTTGATTTCTAAATATTTACCTGAAGGCACTTCATCTTTAGACAATCCTGTTAGATCTAGTAACCTCTGTAAATTATGTGTCGATTTCGCCACTTCAAAACAAGCGGACTTCGAACAGTAACCTCAGACGTGGAGGCAAAAAGCTTTGACCAATAGTGATTGAGGTATATGAATGGCCTTCTCAATTGAGCTTCAAAATTCACCCTAGGCTTAATTCTTTAAAGACGTCTCCTAATCGGTTAACCACGAGAGAATAGTAATACGGTAAATAGATATTTAATGAATATCTAGTGCTAGGGATGAAGCTATAAATTTAAAGAAAAATTAAATTAAGCTCTCAAAAAGGACACAGATCTGATAATTGCGGCTTTTCTACTTCTGCTGTTTTCCTTTAATTCTCATATGGGTGCTTTCGTGTTATCCCGACCACACTCAAGAAGTTTGATCTGTTAAAAACCGGTTTTCTGTGTGTACTCTCAGAGAATCAGCTTAGCCTGAGTGAGATGAACTACTATGCAGGTATATTTTAATTAAATATTTAATATATATAAAGTTGATTTGGTTAGCTGTTTAATATAATGCGTTCTGGGTGGCCTTCTTTCCACAACTCTCTGTTGTAGTTTCCATAATTTTGTTGTTAAAATATTATATTTTCATCATATCTAGGTATACTTCACTATAATTAATCTAACTTCTTTTCTTGAGTGTAGTCGGGATAACGCTTAAGTACCCTCTTATGTTCTAACACTCTAATACTTCTTGTACAAACTTTCTACCAAGCTTAAAGGGGTTTTACTAATTTTCGTAGCTCCGTTTTTATCTTTCCTCACTAAGACACAATCAGCCATTTCACAAGTTAATTTCTTAAAATTGTTCCATCCATTTCCTAAATAGTTCCCAATCTGTGGTACCTGTAGCCTCAGGTGTACATAGAAGATTGTGAGGTGGTATAAGAAAAAATATCAGCAATGGCAGAATAAATATCTTGGGAGGATTGCCAAGAAGGTTCCGTTCCTAACATCTTTGTTACAAACAACAAAAGTAAGAAAAACAATAGGGAAATATTTTTGCAAGACAGTGGAGATAATTGAATGAATATTTTGGCCCTATGACCAAGGGCTGTCCTCAGCAAGACAAAAATATATAAAAGAAAAAAGACTCAAAACAACATGCGACGAATAAAAGCAATTTTTTTTTTCAAGGCAGTCCTAGCATCCTTACTTCAGCGAAATTCAACCAGGACTCATAAAAAGTAGGGTAAAACAAGGCGATTCAATGAGATGAAAGAAAACTAATTTAAAAACACGTTCTTATTGCTAATCCAGCCTTTTTGGCAGCTAACCTCAAAGGTCGTTTTGTGACCAGTTCTGTGTTAATGTCTATTAGTTTTTTAAATATTTTTTAAGATCATGTTTAATTAAATTTGTGTATAGAGCATTTAGTGTATATTCCCCCAAGTCCCTATTTAAGGAATTATTATTATTAATCTTAAGTCTGATTTCAATTGATTCTCGGACTACCTGTTTTATGCCTAGGTCATTGCTAATAAGGGCAGATTCATCAAAAAGTATATTGTGGCTAGGATTTTCAAAAAATATGGCTGCCTAATGCAGAATCAAAAGAAACAGTAGAAATATTAGGATTTAGAGCTTTGACTATATCATCCTTATGCTGTTGTATGCGTTTTTCTAAATTCTGGTGTGTTCTACCTACATAGTATTGCCACAATCACAGGGAATTTGATAGACCCCTCTTTGTGAAAACTACATACAGATTATTTTGTGAGCAAATCTTTTAAGATTTGTAGTGATTTTTGGGATATAGGGAAATTATGTTTGAGGGCTTGTCAGAAATCTCACATGGTTAAAATTTCATTAATTTTACGGCAGTGTCTTTTTAGTCTACAACTAATTACACTATTAATAAATAAAATAGGATACCCATTTCCAAAAAGTATGTCGTTGATAAAGTTTAGTTCTGCTGTGATGTGGAAATCAGAACAAATGTTTAGGGCACGATCGACAAGGGATATTACGACTGCTCTTTTAACTTGTGGGGGGTGGTTTGACTTAAAATGCAAATATCTATTATCTTGTGTTGGTTTTCCATCATAGGCAGCGCAATAGCGCTGCCTAAGTAATGAACGATGTTGGCACAATGTATTATTATTATTTTTCTTTCTTTGTTTTAGACCAGGGCACTTCAAATCGAAGGAGTTGTCGTAGAAATTTCGAAAAAAGGCTCATTCGATTGGAAATTGGAGTAGCTAGTGCCCTTTTTAATAGTCGAAAATTATTGTAGGGCAACTAGCCCCCCCCCCACGCCCATCATTCCCCCAAAAACAACCAATCAAAATTGTGAGATAGCCATTTTGTTCAGCGTAGTGGATTTTCAGACAGAAAATATGTTTTTGAGGAGGTCACTCCCCCACAACCCTCAGGGCAAGGGTTTTAAATTATGCCCTGGGGGCATATAAGAACGATGTTGGCACAATGTATTATTTATTATTTTTTTTCCCTTTAGAGCAGAGCACTTCGTATCGAAGAAGTTGTCATAGAAATTTCGAAAAGGGCTCATTCGGATGGAAATTCAAAATTGTAGTGCCCTTTTTAATAGTCGAAAGTGATTTGAGGGCAACTAACCCCCCTCTCACGCCTATCTTTCCCCCAAACACATCCAATCAAAATTTTTAGATAGCTTCCAGATAGCCCCCCCCCCTCTACGCCCATCATTCCCCGAAACACATCCAATAAAAATTTTGAGATAACCATTTTGTTCAGCGTAGTTGATTTCCAGATAGAAAATATGTTTTTGAGGAGGTCACTGCCCCACAACCCTCAGGGCAAGGGTTATAAGTCATGCCATGGGGGCATATAAGGTTTTTATTGAAATCTTTGTCGTAGAAACTTGAAAAAGGGCTCATTCGATTGGAAATTCAAAGGGCTAGTACCCTTTTTAGTAGTCGAAAGTGAATTGAGGGAAACTATACTCCCTCTCACCCCCACCTTGTCTCCAAGCACATCCAATCAAAATTTTTAGACAGCCATTTTGTTCAACGTATTTGATTTCTTGATAGAAATCATGCTTTTGAGGAGGACACTCCCCCACAGCCCTCAGGGCAAGGGTTGTAAGTTATGCTCTGGGGGCATATAAGGTTTTTACAGAAAGTGTTGTCGTAGAAACTTCAAAAAAGGCTCATTAGACTGGAAGTTTAAAGGTCTAGTGCCCTTTTTAATAGTCAAAATTGATTGGAGGGCAAATAAGCCCCCTCTCACGTCCACTTTTCCCCCAAACAGTTCCAATCAAAATTTTTATATATCCATTTTGTTAAACGTAGTTTAAAGTTATGTAAATCTGGTCTTTGTGGTTGACAACCCCCCCCCCCCCCCCACACTCCTAAGGGCAAGGGTTGTA
Source organism: Artemia sp. Qi Xiang Cuo (assembly GCF_049724085.1). NCBI lineage: Eukaryota > Metazoa > Arthropoda > Branchiopoda > Anostraca > Artemiidae > Artemia > Artemia sp. Qi Xiang Cuo. Next base: position 45,239,533 of record NC_142801.1, on the reverse strand, counting down.
AGTTATGCCCTTGGGGCATATAAGGTTCTTATAGAACGCGTTGCCTTAGAAATTTCAAAAAGGGCTCATTCGATTGGAAATTGAAATGGCTAGTGCTCTTTTCAATAGTCGAAAGTAATTGGAAGGCAACTAACAACCCTTCCACGCCCACCATTTCCCCAAAAACATCCAATCAAAATTTTGAGATAGTTTTTATGTTCCACGCAGCTTAAAGTTCAGGAAATTATACCTTTGATTAGAATACTCCCCCCACAGTCTTCAGGGCAAGGGTTATAATTTACGCCCTGGGGGCATATAAGTTTTATTGAAATCTTTGTCGTAGAAACTTGAAAAAGGGCTAATTCGATTGGAAATTCAAAGGGCCAGGGCCCTTTTTAATAGTCTCGAAAGTGATTTGAGGGCAACTAACCCCCCTCTCACGCCCACGTTTTCCCCAAACACATCCAATCAAAATATTTAGATAGCCATTTTATTCAACGTAGTTGAAAGTTTTTGAAATTAGGTTTTAAGGATGACAATCCCTCCCCCTCCCCACAGCCCTCAGCGCAAGGGTCGTAAGTTATGCCTTGGGGGCATATATGGTTTTTTACAGAAAGCGATGTCGTAGAAACTTCAAAAATGGCTCATTCAATTGGAAATTGGCAGGGCTAGTGCCCTTTTAATAGTCGAAAGTGATTTAAGGGCAACTAACCCCCCTGTCACGTCCACCATTTCCCCAAGCATATCCAATTAAAATTTTGAGATATATATATTTTGTTCAGCGTAGTCGAAAGTTCTGGAAATTAGGTCTTTAAGGATGAGAACCTCATCAGAGCCCTCAAGGCAAGGGTTGTAAGTTATGCCCTGGGGGCATATAATGTTTATATAGAAATTTGTTGTAGAAATTTCTAAAAGGGCTCATTTGATTGGAAATCGAAATTGCCCTTTTTAATAGTCGAAAGTGAGTGGAGAGTAATTAACCCCCCTCTAACGCCCACCATTTCCCCAAACACATTCAATCAAATTTTAGATATATCCATTTTGTTCAACGTAGTTCAAAGCTCTGGAAATTATGTATTTAAGGATGAAAAACCCCCCAGAGCCCCCAGGGCAAAGATTATAAGTTATGCCGGTATATAGAAAATTATAAAATGTATTATAAAAAATACAAATGAATGTGCATTTTTAGTTTAATATACATATACTGATATTTAGTGATAAAAATGTTAATATTGTTTGATTTATTAAACTTATAAAAGAAAAACATTTATATTTTCAGTAAAATGCAAATAATGTTCTGGTCTTGGGAAGGCACAGGGGTTTTGAGCCAAACTTCTGTTAATTTCTGCTCGTTTTGAGTTTGACTCCGTAGTTTTATTGTAATTTATGTTCATTTTGGGTTTCATTTATTTATCGATGCTGATTTGTGGTAGTTTCACGCTTGGTAGATTATTTGATTTTATTTTTGCTCATTTCTTGTTTAATTGAGTTCTTTACTTTTCTTTGAAAAAACTTATTTTGTGGAAAAAAGTTTTTTTGATTAATAAATAGTAAAATTGAGTTTATCGAAGCTACGAATAATTAACACATCTAGGAATGGGATTTTATTTGCGATTTCAATTTCTAAAGTAAACAGTAAATTTCTATCGTATGTATTAGGGTGATCTAAAAATCCCTTAAGTTCATTTTCCCCATAGTTCCAGGGTGAAATTACATCATCCATGTAACGTCCCCAAAAGACATGTTTCAAGAAATACGAAACTAATACCCAATTTAATATGTTCCACATAAATATTCGCCAGTAACCCGGAGAGGGGTGCGCCAATCGCTAAATCATTAATTTGCTGGTAAAAAGAATTACGGAATTGGAAATACATTAAGTACTTGTTACAGAGTTAAACCAAGGTCATTAAGACTTCACAATCTATTTCAGCTGCTGAAGCTTCTATTAAGTGACAATTGTCTTTGATTTTATTTTCTAATAACTGTTCAGATATTTCTACATCAATATTTGTATACATTCAAACAATGTCAAAGCTACTTATAATTTTATTTTCTGAGATATTTACGTTTTTGAGTTTTTCAACTAAATCTACCAAATTAAATCTATATGATTTTTTAGAGTAAAGCATAGGTTTAAAGGCTGTATATATACATTTCCCAATATTGGATGTGGGGGCTCTCGTACAAGCTACTATGGGCCTTAAAGGAATGCCTTGCTTATGTAATTTTGGTAGACCATAAAACTTTGGGCAAAAGTTACCGCGGGGAAAAAACTTATTATATAGTTGTGGAGTAATTTTACCATTTTGTTTTCAACTTTGTAATTCATTTATAATTTTATTAGTAAATTGATAAGTATGATCGTGGGTTATAGTTGTATATGTAGTCTCGTCATTTAGACGAAAATAAATTTTTGTGTCGTAATCTGTCGTATCCATGACAACCAGAGAATTGCTTTTATCTGCTTTAGTTATAATAATGGATGTGTCTTTACGGAGATTAGATAGTATTTTTAGGTCATAAAAATTATCTGGTTTTTTATTGGGGAAAGAATTAACCTTTTTTTGATTGTTCACCCAATATTGGGAAATCGTTATGTACAGCCTTTAATCCTTTGCTTCACTCTCAAAAATCATATACACGTAATTCGGTAGATTTAGTTGAAAAACTCTAAAACGTAAATATCTCAGAAAATACCCTTATAAGTAGCTTTGACATTTTTTCAATGTATACAAATATTGATGTTACAGTATCTGAACGGTTATTAGAAAATAAAATCAAAGAAAATAATCACTTAATAGAAGCTTCAGCAGCGGGAATAGATTGTGAAGTCTTAATGACATTGGTTAAACTTTGTAACAAGTACTCAATGGATTTCCAATTCTATAATTCTTTTTACCAGCAAATTATTGGTTTAGCGATGGGCGCACCCCTCTCCGGGTTACTGGCGAATATTTATGTGGAACATATTGAGAATTGGCCATTAGACTCGTATTTCTTGAAACATATCTTTTGGGAACGTTACATGGATGATGTAATCTCACTCTGGAACTATGGGGAAAATGAACTTAAGGTTTTTTTTTAGATGACCTTAGTACATACGATAGAAATTTACAGTTTACTTTAGAAATTGAAATCGCAAATAAAATCCCATTCCTAGATGTGTTAATCATTCGTAGCTTCGATAAACTCAATTTTACTATTTACAGAAACTTACTTTTACTTGTTGCACGTTCAAGCCGCATCCAGACTCATCATGGCACCCAGCAGATGATGACATGTCTCCTTCCGTAGGTTTCGCTCGGGGGTGGCAGGCTCCACCATTTCCAGCCACTGGCAATCCCAGCGACGGCCGTATTTTTGGAATCCCCCGAGTGGCTCCAGATCACACTTAACTGTTGCTAGCCACGTCTTCTTTTGGCCTCCTGCCCTCTTCTTTCGTGCCGATAGTGGTAGACATTTGAGGCATTTTTTGCTTATATAGTCATCTGGTCTGTGCATTGTGTGGCCAAACCATCACAGTCTCCTCTGCTTAACAATGTCGGAGACAAGTGGGTGATCCCCAAATCTTCTCCTTACACTTTCATTCGAGATTCTGTCTCAGAGGCAGATACCCAGGATATAGCGCAGGCATTTGAGGTTGAATATATTCAAGCTCAACGCTTCGGCTGCTTTAAGTTACCACGTTTCACATCCATAGAGGAGGACAGAGAGAACCATAGCTTCATGCACTCGGAGCTTTGTACGTAGTGATATTTCGCTCCGCTTCCAGAGATACTTCCGTAATTGAAGGAAGACACTCCAGGCTGACGATATGCGGCTCTGGATTTCTTTTGAAGATTCGCCGGCAGGATTTACAGTCGATCCGAGGTATTTGAATGACTGAACGTCCTCTATCTGATTACCATTTAGGGTCACAGGGGTTTCATCTGTTCGCATGGATTTTGTTTTTGGTAGGCTTATTTGGAGACCAGTCGAAAGTGCCATGACTCCCACGTCATTTATCATAGCCTGGGCTTCTGCAACGGACTAAGAAAGCATATCCACATCGTCACCATAGTCAAGATGTGTCACAAAGAAAGACTGGCTAACTGCAATGCCTTTATAATTGTCCAGGGCCCATAAGATTAAATTGATGACTAAGTTGAAAAAAGTTGGTTAAAGGACACAGCCTTGACGTACACCTTCCTCGATCAGGACCAGATCTGAAAGATCGCCATCGACTCTTACCCGGGCCTTTGTTCCAGCATAGTATGCCTTGAGCAGATTGATGATCTTCTCAGGCACACTGTCCTCTCTCATTGCCTCCTATATTGCATCACGATGAACCGAATCAAACGCGGTAATGAAGTCTATGAAGATTTGGATTGTTTCCTGTTGGTGTTTAAACCGGTGCTGAAGGATCTGTTGAAGGGTGAAAATCTTGTGAGAGCAACCCATGCCTAGCCGGAATCCTGCTTGGTTGGGACGTATCCGGCTGTATTTGGTGTATCTGAATCTATTTAGAAGTATAACTGCGAACAGCTTGGCAGTAATCGGAAAAAGGGATATACCTCGGTAGTTTTCGCAATCCATTCGGTTCCCGTTTTTGAAAATATAGATAATTACTTAGGTCTTCAAATCATTTGAGATGTATTCATGGTCCCAGCCGACAATGATCACGCTATGGAGTTCATCTACCACCGCCCCGGGGAGAGCTCTCAGTAACTCGGCAGGAATCACATCTATTCCTGGGCTTTTATGTTTTTTCAAAACTTGGACCGCCTTAATTACTACATCCCTGGAGGGTGGGTCCATGCATACATTTTCATAAGCCTGGTTGTGCGGGGGGTTCTGCGGTTCTGTAAGTGGTTGCTTTCGATTACTATTGTCTTCTGGTCTCAATAGCTCTTGGAAGTGAACTCGCCATCTTTCGATACGCTCCTCGCTGCTTGTGAGTATTTTTCCATCCTTCAACTTAAGTGAGGGGATGGTAGTTTGCTTCTTCTTCCCAGTGCATTCTCCAAGTATCTGATAGAGTTTTCGTGTATCATTCTGTGATGCGGCTCTTTCCATATCACTGGCAACATTAGACCAGTAGGTTTTTTTGTCAGCTCTTGCTGATTTATGATGTTCTTGTTGCACACTTTGTACGTGGGGGACTTCTTGTTTGTCATTTCTTTTTTCTTGGCAGAGAGTTTGAGTGGCTTTTCTGAGATCCATCTCTTGGTTTTACGCTTGACAAACCCAAGTATGTTTGAGGCAGTTTCATTGATGTGGTCCTTGAATTTGCTCTATTTATTCTCAATATTTAGCTTGGGGCACTGATCAGTCGGGTTTGCCTCCTCGGTGCCATCTTGAAGGACAGCGAAGCGGTTTGAGAGTTCAAGGACAAATGCTCCTTGGTACTCATCTACTTTCAGCTTCGACACGTCTATTTTCTGGTTCGGCATAGTAGTCTCCCTTGCGCTAAGTCTGTACTTTAGCCTTGTCTTCAGCAAGAAGTGGTCAGATCCATTTTTCGATCCTGTGTCAGCACCTCTGTGCACTCTCAAGTCCAACACCATGGATTTCAATCGTCGGGATACAAGGAGATAATCTATTTAGGCCTTTACTCTTCCATAGCGGACGTCTCATGTTTACGTATGACACGGCTTGTGCCTAAACCAGGTGTTAGCCACAGCGATAGTGTTCTGCATTGCGAACCGCAAGAGCCTGTTTCTATTTATACACCTATCTCCGAGGGCGTGCTTGCCGATCGCTTGTTCCAAGTCATTTAGTTTTCCGCCGATTCTGGCATTGAAGTCGCCTCCAATTAGAAGGATATCTTTCCGGGGAATCTTATCAATGACTCTCTGCAGGTCACTGTAAAACTGATCTTTTTGCTGTTGAGTGGCATCTCTTATTGAGGCGGAACCGCTAAAGACAGTCAGATTGTTCGTGCGACCTTTAGTTCTTGCCCGTACGATTCTCTCAGACACAGGCTCATATTCGATGAGCCCAGTAACTGCTTTGGGGGACAACAGGATACCTACTGCTGCTCGACCAGATCCATCTAATGGTCCCGAGTTATAAAAAGAGACCGCCTTCCCAGCCGAAGATTCAAGGGTCAGGATGTTACGTCCATTTAGTCTCGTCTCAGAAACGCACAGAATATCAAGGTTATAAAAATTAAATTAATCAGCTACAAAAGCTTGTGTCAATGAACATTTAATCGAGCATAGGTTCCAGCAGCCGATATTTGGGACTTGTCTTCTTGATAGGACGGTAACTAGCATACTTTTCGAGGAGAGCGCCACTCTCGTCGCATCGTACTCGTATAATACCGGGGATGCCGTAGCCAAACTTTTCATCATTATATTTGTCATCATCATTGAGCGTTTCTTGGGGATAAGGTACACCACAAGGTCCCCAGTCTTGCGGTCACCCGAAGCGTGTTGACCATAACCTTGGTCGGCATGAAGCTCACAGATGTTTACAGCCTTTCACTCTTTTGAGGTGCGCCAGTGAATTTCCTATGCTGTCTAGGGACGGAGGGCCAAGCCTCATTGCCTGGATGCCCACCACCGCCGTGGAAATTTCCCGGCTTAGCTAGCCCTTTGCTCCCACCTAGAATCAGCAATAGGCTTCAGAAGGGGTAAATCAACACAATTACAGAAAACCAACACAAAATAATAAATATTTGCCTTTTAAATCAAATTACCCCCCACAAGTTAAAAGAGCATGTTACCCCCCTCGTCGATCGTTCCGTAAACATTTGTTCTGATTCCCACATCGCAGCAGAACTAAACTTTATCAAGGACATACTTTTTGGAAATGGGTATCCTATTTTATTTATTAATAGTGTAATTAACGGCAGACTAAAAAGACACTCCCGTAAAATTAATGATAGTTTACCATGTGAGATTTCTGACAAGCCTTCAAACATAATTTACCTCCCCTATATCCCAAAAATCACTACAATTCTTAAAAAAAGTTTGCTCACAAAATAATCTGTACATAGAATTCACAAATAATTTAAAAATCATAAATTTTCTAAATTCTGGTAAAGATAAAACCCCAGTTACTCGCCAAAGAGGGGTCTATCAAATACCATGCGATTATGGCAAATACTATGTAGGTAGAGCACACCAGAATTTGGAAAAACGCATACAACAGCATAAGGATGATGTAGTCAAAGCTCTAAATCCTAATGTTTCTACTGTTTCATTTGATTCTGCATTAGGCAGCCATATTTTTGAAAATCCTAGCCACAATATACTTTGATGAATCCACCCTTATTAGCAATGACCTAGGCATAAAACAGGTAGTCCGAGAATCAATTGAAATCAGACTTAAGATTAATAATAATATTTCCTTAAATAGGGACTTGGATGAATATACACTAAATGCTTTATACACAAATTTAGTTAAAAATGATCTTACAAAATATTTAAAAAAAAACAATAGACATTAACACAGGACCGGTCACAAAAAGACCTTTGAGGTTAGCTGCCAAAAAGGCTGGATTAGCAATAAGAGCGTGTTTTTAAATTATTTTTCTTTCATCTCATTGAATCACCTTGTTTTACCTCACTTTTTATCAGTCCTGGTTGAACTTCACTCAAGTAAGGATGCTAGGACTGCTTTGAAAAAAAAAAATAATTTTTGGTTTTATTGGTCGCATGTTGTTCTGAGTCTTTTTATTTTATATATTTTGTCTTACTGAGGACGGCCCTTGGACATAGGGCTGAAATATTCATTCAAATTATCTCCACTGTCTTGCAAAAAGATTTCCCTATTGTTTTTCGTACTTTTGTTGTTTGTTATGGAAAGGCAGTGTGGTCTTCGTCGATATTTACATCCTTGTTACATTAAAAAAAAGTCAATTTTTATGCTACTGTCCTTAAACATTAGGCTTATGTTAAGTTTTTGAATAATCAATAGATTCTTCATTTTCTGAGCAACCTATTTTTCCCCGTGAAAAAATCTAACAATTTTCTGTTTTGTTACATTGTCATATGCATGGACGTTCTTTGACACTGTCGATAGTGTCGATGGGCAATATTATCACACAATCATTCAATCAGTGTGGCCAGGTGCCCGACAAGAGAGATAGCCCAGCAGATGAAGTGAAAATGTGCCATCGGCTTATTTTTGCTACATATTTCTCGAGGTAATTCTGGTCCAGGAATTCTGGAAAATTAGATAGTGCAGGCATGAGTGCTAAAAAACAAACAAAAAAAAACGAGGAAATCAGAGATAATGTTAACAAATGGGCAAATTATGTGTATTTTGCCTTTCAGAAAGCTAGAACTCAAAATTGTTAAAATTCAGTCACTGACAGATTCCGGCAAGTGGTTCCGAAATCTGAAACAGTGAAGCCCTTTTTTACCGCTTACATGCACTTTTGTGGTCGAAATTTTCTCTTCTCCATCTCTAGTTTGACAATAAAGATATTTTTCTCAGTTCTCTGGTACGCCAGAAAATTAAATAGAATCGGAAATTAAAGAATATTAAAAAAAAAAAGTACTTGCCAATATCTAAGGCGGTATTGTACATTACTTTCTGACTGATATGCAGAATTCTTCCCTGTTAACAATGGAAACATGTAATTAAAGAACTAAAAAAGAAATAGGCACTCTGTATCCAGGTCTTACAATATAGATTAAATTATACAAAAATGAGGAAGTTGAACGCACATTTACAAAGATTTATATTTACAGAGAGATTTACATTTGCATTTACAAAGACTGGATGGGATTTTCTGATGAATAACAAAAGAAAAATATGTCAATAACAAAAGAGAGGCATGATCCTTGGAGGTCGCCTCTCTTAAAAATGTAATTCAGATAAGTGAAATCAATTTCTTCTTCTTTATGCAATTTTTTTATGACATTGCAATTCTAGGCTTCAAGAAGATGCAAATTCTCGAATTGATTTACGAAAACGAAATATTTCGCAGTTTTCAAGAATATAAACTAGAAAGACAAGAAAAATTGAATCAAAGACAAGAGTAGAAGGGGCCCAGAAGGTGCTGACGGGACTCCATATATGGGCATAGAATCCAGACGGCCGTTTACAACATTGCCAGATAAGAGTTTCATGGTTATATGGTTTGATGGTTATAGTGTATGATGGTTATGTGGTTTGATGTTGTTTCTTAGTTCTGTTCTGTTTATTGATGGTTATGTGGTTTGATGTTTCTATGCCTATTGAATACAGACAGAAGTTTACATCATTGCCAGATAAGAGTTTCATGGCTTTGTTGTTTGATGGTTATGAGTGCTGTTTCATTGTTATGTGGTTTGCTGGTTTTTTGATTTGATGTTTCATAGATGTTTCTATGCCTATTAAACACAGACAGAAATTTTCATCATTGTCAGATAAGAGTGAGTCTAACGGGACAGGATCACGTGTCTCTTTCTAGGCCAATAAGGGAGTCGGAAATACGAACGGGACAAGATCGAAGTGAATATAATGAAGGAATTTTTCTATAGTTGTTATTAGTGTGAGAATAGAATTCAAGGAGTGAGAACAGTTTGAATTTATTCATTGAGATATATCTGCAATAATTAGTGGAATTTTTACACTATTAGAAGCTGATAGCAGCAGCAGCAGCAATGATACAAGAGCACCAAACATTGCGGTAGGAATCACGAGAGGATCTCGGCTTTGTCTTGAATGGGATGAAGTATATGCAAGATATGTATTACCCTTGAGCAAATTTAAAATGGAGGATCAATTATGCTTCATGGCAGAAGTTGATATAGCACATGTGAATAGACATCAAAATGGTTTAAATGCAATAGTGAAGCATATAGATGACAATAAGTTGTATCGATAATTGTATACGTGCAATATATATTATTGTTGTAATTATACACGCACAATAAAATTGTTTCGAAATCGGAAATGTCTCCTTTCTTTTTGTTAGATTCTAGGTTATCAAATATTCTTAAAGTAGAATGAATCGCGGTTAGTCTAGAGACAGCAGTGAGAGCGTTAGGATTTACAAAAATTTAATAAATTTGAGAAAGAGAGAATTAGGTCAAATCTTGTTATTATGGAAAAACATTTGATTTTGGATGACGATTTTCTCGAGTTGTCACTTCGACGGAAGATATTCTCTCAGGGAACACTTGACAATATAATGAAAACTTATTCTCCACCATTGGACTATTGTATGAAGCTTTTACGACGTGACTCAAATGCTTTTACTTAATTTATTGATATATTAATTGAAACCAAGCAATATAATATCGTGGATATACTTTTGAAAACATTGCCATAGATTCTATATAGATGGCTCTCCCTTCGAAGGAGGTTATGTAACGCCACAGAGTTACTCCTCTCCCATCCCCCTCTGAATTTATTGAATGTGGATAAGTTTCTTTTTAGCTGTGAGAGAGTTGACATCGGAAACCAAAAATGTTCTATACATGTCCACAATGTATGTACACTCTTGGCAGCTGGTCATCATGCGAGAATTGTACAATTATTGATGACTATAATGAAAAGTGCAAATTATGAAATCCATATAAATTGCATAGACGCTATGCTGTACAAATTAAAGACTTTAATTTATGTCTTGAAGAGATTTGTGACTCTCACCCTAGAGGGCACCTCTGCTCCAATTGCCACTAAGACAAATGTGATCAGTGGGAGAATACTTATCCTGGTATGATTGGAAAGAACCCCAAACGTTATTTTCATCTATTTCTACGAGATTGGTATCGTCGTAGTTTTGAATTATTTTGGGAGGAAGAATCTAGTCTACGATTCAACTGTTGGGGTAACAAGACAATTTGGTTTCTCCTTCATCGTTGTGACAACACTGCCTGTTATGACTATAAACCTAGTGATTTTTATTTGGCAGTTACCGAATGTGATTCACCATTTGAGAACACTGTATGTGATATTGCTTCCAATAGACAAATTGAAACACGTGAATTTCACACTATGAATGCAAATAGTATCATTGACTATACAAAGAGATATGACAAGAGTGAAGTTACACTGTACTGTAGAAAATGTGACCCTGACTTTGCAGCCAATCAAGATCAATATACAGTGAATTCAAATGCTATACCAGCATTAGTGGTTCTCGACAGTTGCCTATACACCGAAGAAGAAATCTAAAGTGTAGAATAAAGACATTGCTGTATCCATTTTTTCTTTATTAATAAACAAATTCACATACATTTTTTAAGCACTTTACTCCTAGGGCACTAAAATCCGTATTATACAGGTCTGAAAGGATATTTTCCACCATAAATTCGTAAAGACGTGGATTGTCTACGTAACTGTTGAGAAACTGCTTATAAGTATAGCCGCGACATCTGAAACGAAATATAGTAGTGCATGGAAACCACAACTTTTAATCGTCAGATCCTGCACTCTCTTCCGATTTTGAATAATAGTTTTCCCACTGCTCTCAATATAGTTGCTGATGTGTGGAGTGTAGAGTGTATAGGGTAGGCCAAAAGGATCAAAAAATTCAATCGTCTTTATTGTTTGAAAGATGCACAACCAATGGCCGCTATTCACGTTTGACGGACTGCTATTAACAATAATTAGGGTATTATTGGCACTTTGAATTTTTCCAAGAAAGTCCGAGGGCAGACAATAGGATCTGTATTTGGACTTTTAGGGGCCCATATTAAATACGCTGATTATTTGATTGGTGTTTATCGTGCAAGGTCTAGTAGAAGACTGCCTTTAGGAGGGATTTCCCAATAAGTTTCAAATTAATTTAGTGAGATTAGTGCAATACTCTCAGGTAATGAGTCGGGAAATGTATACTCTAAACGCACACTCCCTGTTTGTACTATACTCATATCCTGGGTGCCAGATAGGTCTAGTAGAATGATACCATGTGTTTTAGCGAACATTTCTTCGGTTATACCATTTTCAAATAGTTGTGAATCATGATCTAGGGTTTGCATTGTCAACTCATACAATGTCCTATAGGATTTATCAAAAGATAGGTTGTGGAGTGGAATTCCGTTTACTTTACATACAAGAGAAAGCCCAAACATTTCATACTTATGTGGGCAACCAGTCCACGATCCTATTGCACTAGCGCTATTTAAAAATGGCAATGCCAATTTTGACGAAATTTTCCCATTGATACAGGACGGATTGGGGAAGGTGCGTGAGCCAGTGGCAGTATGACGTTAATTGGTGTTTTTATGAGGAAGTAGTAGTTTGATTTTATTGTCACTAGTTCTCGGTTTTTCCACTGCCAAAGCAACAGAACTCATAACCTGCTGTTTTCGTACATGTAGTATTGCCGAAGTGAGGGAGAGAGTTACATCAGGATTGGAAGAAAGTTATTTTCGTAAAATAAAATTTGATGGAGCAAGCGTCAATTTTATATCTACTTTAATATTGGGTGGTAACCATTGGGGTATATTATATATTTCATGATATATTTTTCCAACTAGATGTAATTCACTATTTGTCTCATTTTCGAGTGCATCTGTACTATTAGTATCTGTAATGTATTCATATCTGTTGGAATTGCCTCTCAATTTATTATATGGCTTTGGTGTCATCAACTTAAACTGCATATAGTTTGTATAATTCGAGGGATTGTTGCGTGTGCTCACCAAAGTACCATTTATGTAGACACTGATTTGATGAAATAAATTATGTAATATACAATTTTCATAGGATATTCCATCAGCATGAACTGGAAATGTATTGTCGGATTTCCGGACTTTCATTCATAAATCTATAAATTTCGAATAAATATATATAAGTTAGTCTGCTTTGAAATTGACTAGAAGTTGAATGTTATTGGAAAAGGGCTGTTGTGGGTAAAATTGATTGTAATATTCAGGATTAACACTCTAATCGAAATTTCATACATTAAATAGATTTAAAGACATAGAAACTGCAGGTCAGGTATCCTTATGTGGTATCTATGCTGTGAATGAAAGGAAATCTAGTTTCGATCTAACAATTCTCTTCCTGGGGCTTCTTCTTCTGTTTACTGAGCGTGTCGGCTTTTTCCTTCTTTTCTTTGACAAGGGTGATGTCTTCCGTTTCTGACCTGAGTAGAGGCTAATGAGTGGTGCACTGTTTCTCGACCTTATTAAACCTTTTCCATTTTGGTGAGCTTTCAATTGTTTGCCAAGGGTTCGCGCACTGGACCTAAGATTTTCCGAAGCACTTTTTTTTAACTCCTTGCCACGAGCTCCGATCATATAGTGTAGAGGATACAAAATCTTTCACAGCCGGTACAATATATTTTCTAGCCAGAGGTAGTGCAGAGCGGAACAGCTTAGCAAACCAACTGCCAAGACCATAGCCAGACATTGATGAGTGACCTTTGTAATAGTCCATTCCATTGCCCAGTTGTCTTCGGCCAAGAGTATTAACATAGCAATCAATATCAGGACAAATGAATACCACTTCTCTATTAGACATCTTGTTGCTGAATGGGTCGAAAATGGCATGTAATCACAGCCAAACCTTTTGATATTGCTAGGGGATCACCTATTTCAGTTCTTAGTGTTAACTGACAGAGTTCCAAATAGGAAGTGTTTACGAAGATATACTGAAGATGCTTTATATTGTAGTGGTGAATATGTTCTTGATTGGTTTTTCGTTCAAGAGCTCGTAGGAGGGAGACATTGCTATTGCCAACTCTGGATGTTTCAACAAATGAAGCATAGAGAAATATGCAAGTGTCCGCGGAGAAGGCAGGGGGGTAGTCAGCAAAATAAAATTAGTGTTTCCAGTTCTTTTTACCATTGATTATATTGAGCTTAAAGCCAACAACATCCTTTAGATTATCATTGAGAATAAACTTTTCATCGGCAATGGGTGAACTAATATAGATCTTGCCCTCCTCCTTTGAAAAGTGAAATGAAAGGCTCCTTTTTTACGAGCGGAAATTCTTTTATTGATAGAACGACATAAATCATTCATATAGTTGAGTTCTCCGTAGGGTAATTCAATATATGGATAATTCATCCAATTGATCTTTTGAATTTTTTCTTGATCACCTGGGGGTGGCGGCCAATTATAGGGTCTAATTCTTATATAATATTTACGATCTTTTCTCAGGATATCCTATGTATTTTTGAGAATACAGTCGACAAGAGCCACTTCATACGCACCATCAAATTTGATGGTGGGGGAAAGTTTTGTCCAAAAATCATTTTTTCTATTCAAATCATTGTACAGAGGATCGGAAACATTGGACATGAAAGTCACATAGAAGTCATTGGGCATTGTTAATCTCTTCAACTGCTACCCAAGAATCAAAATCAGAGTTGTATCCTAGCCAACGAACAAACAACTGTCTCTTGCCCCTACGAGTACAACTCTTTAATAGCTTTTCAATTTGATAAATTTCACTACTGTTTCTAATTATTTGTAGTTTGTAATTATGAAAACCGCCGAGAATCTCGTCATCTTTGTTGTCTCGCAGGCGATATGTTGTGGGTTCAGTGTCTAGGATTTTGGACACTTTAAAAAGTTCAGTGCTCCATAAATAATTCCCCGTTTCAAAAATATTGGGGATTTTGTTAATTCGAACAGTATCGCCAACATTGAATTTCTTCTTCACAATTTTTTACTGGAATACTGCTTTAGAAAAGCATCAAATGTATTTTCACTGCAATTAACTTCGCGAGGACTAACATTGGACAGGGATCGATGTGTTCGTTGGCTATATATTTGCATTATTTAATCTAAATTATGAATAAAAGCAGCAGTATTTTTCAGCATCCAATATCTTAAAATTAATAGACGAATTTTTATTTTCAATCGTTCAGCCAATGAATCCTTTATCGGACCTTAACTGTGATAGAGCTTTGAATAATATTTGAATATAACCTTTTCCACATGTGGAATAGCTGATTCACTACCGAGATCCGATTGAATTTTTCTATAACAATCTTGTTCAAGAATACTTTCTAAAGCCCGAACAACTTCACCACCTCTCTTTGTTCGCAATGGAATGGGATATGCATAGTGAATAAAGACGCTGATTGCCACTAGAATATATTTTTAGGGTGTATTGTGACGCCGTTGAATCACGTCTAGAGTTAAAAGATCAGTTTGCATTATATGCAGAGGGAAAAAAATTTAGTTTGTCGATATTGTTTGCCACGAAGCCAACGATTCCGATGCAGAGTGTAACTCGGTTCATTTTCTAGACACTCTTTTGCATTTTATAATATGCTGCCACCTATATCAGAGGCAACTTTAGAGAGCGTTTTGGGGGAACTTGAACTTCCCACTTCACCATTACTTTCATGGATATGTTTTAAACCTTCATCCATTTTAAACGCAAACACGTAGTGTCGTGCCCACTACCCTTTTGCACAATGGAGGGTAGTTCTTGTGACGATGAGTTGATATCGATACGTGTTCGCTTTTCTCAAGCCATCGTCGGTGATATCAAATTATTGCTGCCGCTAATAGGAGTGCCAGTACTTTCCAAGATTGAATTAAAATCTTATTCCTCTACTTCTTTTTTAAATGGTGTTGTTGTTAGAGGACTGTTACCTCTACTATATTCTCTTAATTTCTTTAGAATTGCCTATTGCCAATAAGACTTTTGGGGAATTTTGATGCATTTAGAAAGGTATATAGATTATTGTCAAACGATTAAAGTCATTTACGATTCGTAACCATATCGCAAATTAAATAAAGTAGATGATAACTTTGTCCCTGAATAATAGTTCGTTTTCCTATGCTATCAACTGGAAATTGATTATCACCACCACTTTTCAACATGAGATATGTTAATACTCTTTTACTCTTTTCTCGATAGGTCACTGGTAAGAGGTTTCCAATTGATGTCACTATAGAATTCAATTCCTTCTCCTACGATTGTGCTGCAGATTCTTGAGGAGATGCGTCCTGTTTAGGGGGATCTGTGACACTGGGTCTCTCACGACAATGTCTGTTTTTCTCCACACGACGCAGTTCATCTTGAAGTAAAACTGGCTTTACATCGTCGGTAATATTTAAATCATTATTGAATTTGCTTAGATTGTCTTCTAAGTGTTCCACGGGGGAGAGGACATTTTCTACTGGAATCAAATTATAGGATTTAGCCATCTAGAGAAAACTATTTACAAGTCCTGCAATTATTGGTAGTAAAAGTGTAAAAAAGCTACCACCCGCTTGAAGGAGACATTTTCTTTTAAAAATTTTTCCTTTGTTTTTGCAAGCCCAGGCACGTACAGCGGAACGATGTTGCTTTGTCTGATGTCTAACATCTTCTGGCAAGTGTACATTGCCCTCAGTTAAAACTTAAACAAAGTTCAGATATTAGATTAATGAAATCATTGTCAACGCCATGTTTGAGTATAGCTTGCCTAAGTGGGGTTTTTGAAGTAACTAGAACGGAAAATAAGTGTCTATTTTCGTGTAGTTTCTTCAATGTCATGATGACGACTAAGAGCCTTTTCTACTGTTCACCGGAAGATATACGGTAATTTCTTTGTCGAAAATATCTGTGACTACACGCAAATCCTCGGGTATATTCTGATTAAGATCTATCAGAATTTACCCGTAGGGCTTATTTATCATCACGCTATACGCTGAAATAGAAATTTGGGGGCACCTGGATATATTTGCTTATTGAGAGTTATTAGCGAGCTAGAATCACGAACAACTCGGTAGATAATATAGATGGTGCAATTCAAAGCAAGGTTTCTCATGCACTTGCTCTGATGAAACAGACTGTGTAGAACTAGGGTTATGGAAATGTGTTGATGATGAATGCGAACGGTAAAAAGTTGTAGCATTTCCTGTGAGAACTTTTCAATTGATTCAGCTAAATCATCAATAATCAGCCATGAGTGTGGTTCAATACTATTGAAAACGTCAAGTCCCCGTATGAATTGTATCGGCATGGACGTGGCAATAGCTTTTATTTGATCGTATGACTCTTGCCAAATACTATAGCAATAGTAAATTTTCTCTGGTTTTTCCAAAAATATTTTATTACAATTTTTAATTATTTTAGCTAAAAGTGTCGTTTTGCCTGACATAGACGGGCCACACAGAAATGACCTGAATGGTATTTTAAATTGATGCATACTGCTGCTGTTGACAACAGTCGGACTACAACTTACTGTAAACCATACTTGTGTAATGACTAAATAATAGTTTTCCCTTAGATTTCCCTAGTCAATAACAAGAACAACAGAAACACATTTTTTCCTTTTTAGACATAAACAAATTAAAATACAGCACGAATATCAACAGAACAATATTTTTCATTTATTACCAAAATACAACACGAATAACACACACTATTTTTCAGTTATTGACAGAAACAACTTAGAATACAGCAAGAACAATAGCAGCACAGTTGAATAAATTTCTAGACTAAGAAGAGAAACCTGACTATTTATAACATTTAAAAGATACGGGGCCGTGCGGAAAAACAGACTCTGTACACAATAGCCGCATCTGCAAAATGAGATGAAATTGATGTTGTTCCCACCACCCACCAAGTACTATAATTCGAATTTAATTTTGATTTAATTGCATTCATCCAGAACGAGTTTGTTTCGATAGTCCCCACATTCAATTCAATCTGAATTTCGATAGTGGCCGTGGGGGAGTACTTTTACAACATTCTCGAGCACACAGACCTTGTCGGATGTGCATGACATGGCATTTATTCCACTCTAACGGTATAGTTTCTATACTGTAGAGAGGGAATTGCTAGCACTTTTGCTCTCGGCACTAGACAACTATCTACACAGTTTCTGTTGACATTTAAGTCGAAATTATTTTTTTACAAAGTGTTTAGGCAACCTTTTGCACGCCTGCTTTAAATCCTTGCTGTGTGTTTCCACACAGTAAACTCTAGGATCGGGGAACACTCCATTGGATGTTAAAGCCGTCCCCATCTCCGATTTTAATAGTAATAGTTGGTTAGCTGCTTGGCGTTTCACCAACATGGGATAGGTGCCCTCATTCCAGTTGGTGTAGTCCATCCGCGAGCTGATGTGCACCCCAAATTTGCTTAGAATCAGCTTGTTTACTTGAACTTTGTAAATATCGTTGAGGATTCTGGCTGTGTAAAATTTCTCAGTGATACTTGCTCACTCAAAATGCGAAGATAGTTCAAGATAAGAACCAATTACCTTTTCTACCGCTCTATATCGTGAAAGCCAGAGAGTGGATGAGAGCCGTACCATGTTCCTATCTTTAGCCCCCTCATTTAGTAGGGTATAAGATTGCTGGTAAACAGAATGGCGCATTGGGCTCATCAAAAGCCAGGTATAAGTTTGCAGATGCATATAGTCAATAGATGACGGTAGCTCTAATCGTGTTTATGAAGAACTGTGAATACCAACCATATTGTTCACTTCATCGGTGCCTAACCCTATACAATTCTTTACTTGGATCCTTGTTTCTCAAGGAAATGCCATATATATATATATATATATATATATATATATATATATATATATATATATATATATATATATATATATATATATATATATATATATATATATATATATATATATATATATATATATATATATACTCCTTGTAAAGAATGAAATATATAGGCAGTAATCCTAAGTCTGTTCTAAGCCAATTGTATTCAACCAGAATTTCTTTAAAAAGAATATATAGTTATGTGTTAACCCTGTAGAAATACAATATTCCATTACCAATCTAGAAAGACAATAGATGAGGTAGCTCTAATCGTGTATATAAAGAACTGTGAATACCAACTATATTTTTTGCTTCATCAGTGCCTAACCCTACGCATTTCTTTACTTGGATTCTTGTTTCCTCAAGGAAATCCCAAAGCGCATTTGTCAAAGCTAATGCAGTAGCGCTCACAACATCTATGAATCCCAGAAAAACAGCATTGATCATTTTCAGCTTCACTGACTGATTTCTAAAATAAATAAAAATAAACAGATATAATACTAATATAAATAGCATGTATATATACATATATATATATATATATATATATATATATATATATATATATATATATATATATATATATATATATATATATATATATATATATATATATATATATATATATATATATATATATATATATATATATATATATATATATATATATTATAACTCTTTGTAAAGAATCAAATATAGGGGCAGTAATCCTAAGTCTGTTCTAAGCCAATTGTATTCAACCAGAATTTTTTTTAAAAAGAATATATAGATATGTGTTAACTCTTTAGGAATACAATATTCCATTACCAATCTAGCAAGTGAAAGAGTACTTGCCAACTGCCTCTAGTGCAGATGTTCCATCTCGCGGCAATAATCTTCTCATCTCTGTTTTGTGCTTCATTCCTTCTGCATGGCGCTTATTGTCAGCCAAGTGACCCCTTAAAGTGGAAATGACATGTCGAGTTCCTTAAATCGAAAGAAAAAAAGAATTCATTTTAAAAATTTCAGTTATTTTTCTAGTTGGAATTAAAAATATAAAAATGTAGTTTTTTAAAAAGTGGAGTTAAAAGTGCAGTTTAAAAAGTAGATTTACATACTGGGTATTATGATAAATTAGTGTCACTATCAACAGGTTTCAACCAGTCTTTTAGCTCAGTCAGCTTTTTCCATTCTTTTCTGTATTTTTTATCAAAATTTGCCCACTTTCCCATATTTGGTTCACAGTATATATAATAGCAGTATGATCTTTCCCCATCTCACCCATTATAAAAACCCGGACCGAGGTGCGATTGCTCCAGAGAATGTATAAACCGGTATAAACATAAGCGACATTAGATCTTTTCACGGGTAGACCAGTCAGATCTCTCTTGAACGAGAAACTTGGCTTCAACGTTGGAACACTAATTTTGAAGAAACTAATTTTAAATTAATTTATTCTAATACATACATGAAAATCGGTAATTAGTAGTGCAATGTTATTATTAGATGTTTTTAGGAATTAAAAATAGGTTTCGAAGTCTCAAGTTGGTTTCAAAGGCATTTTGAGAAAGTTTCTGCCAAAATACGTGTTCCTGGGTAATTGGACCGCTGATGAACTTGAACTTGATATTTGGTGCTTCGCATTGATATTTCAGTTTTAAAAGTTTTATCAATTTTTTCTCAAAGGGAAATTACGTGGTGGGCATGAATGTAGACTTGCTGCTAAAAAAAAATGTATTATTTCTTATGGTTCCCCGTTAGAAAAAAAGTTTTAGAAATATTTTGGAAATTGTGCCGTGAAAGGTCTAAGATTATACAGACTCAGCAGTAAGAAATGCGTTTTATTTATTTTGTGGTAAACAACCTGGAAGAATATTCTGTAATAGGAGCTTTTTTAGCGTAAAGCGCCGTAAAATTTTGGATTTGCCACTAAAATGTGTGATGTCCTTCAATTATCTGAAATCTACCTAAGAATTTTATGAAAAACACTTCTTAACAGACATTTGGTGTTTTCTTGGATAGGGCTATTGTGGCAACATTTACCACAGCAACCAATAATTAGAACCCAAGTCCTAAAATTGGTCTCAATCAGGAACCCTTATCGCTATCTATATTCATAAAGTGCAAAGATTTTCAAACAGAGATGTTTATTGTTTAAAGTTCAAGAAAGGTCTGCCCATTTCATACGAAAACATTGATTGAAAACGAAACTAGTCTTATCAAGAAAATAAATATCGTAGAAAATAAATATCACGACGTGAAAAACAAAGGTAAACCATCCAGTGGCGGAACCAGAGGGGGGGGGGCGAGGGGTGCCCCCCTAAAGTAGTCGAAAGTAGTGTAATTTACCTAATTAACGCAAGTTTGTATTAATTAAACTTTCTCCTAACGTAAGTTTATCGGACCAACCTATTTTGCACCCACCTTCCTAAATAATCCTAGTTCCACCCCTGAAACCATCACACCTATTCCACCAGTTATTAGAAGAAAAAAAAATTCCTTATTTTTAAAAATTTCATCAACCCTCCGCCCCCTTTCTTATAAAATCCTACATAGGGCAATCATTTGAGCCCAATGTATATAAATAATAGAATGATAAGTCATAATTTGTATATAAATTAAGTCATACCTGTGAGATGGAAAACTTGCAAACCACTTGGCTGGCTCACCAAGTTTTTTTCTGCTTTCGCAATAACGAATAATGCACTTTGTAACCATTTCTCATTGATTGACGCATAGACACTAACCAACAAGTGCAGAAATAAGTGGGAGGAGCTTTTTGTTTGCGCCGAGAATGAAGAGCCAGAAATCATCTGCGGTAAACTTACTGCCTAATTATATAAACTGTGTTTGGTTTTCATAATAACGATAATGCACGCTGTGGGAATTTAGAATTTTGGGTGTCATCTCCATCTTGGAGCCTGGAACACGATATGAAAATCCTAATGGGGTTCACAATATTAAATCTGTCTTCAATGACAGATTTCTGAATCTGGCAATGGAAGTTGTCAATAAAGACTAAACTTTACAGATTTTGAGTTTTGTCATTGTGAAAGCAAAATGTGCCCACTTCGCGCTGAATTTTTTTTATTTGCGCAAAATAGGTGCAATGTGTCAATTTGAAAAATTCAATGAGGAACCACCACATAAAGCACCCAAATGGCGCAAATGCGCCCCTTATGGCCACACTGCATTGAATTATCAGGATGAGAAAACACCCGTTTTTCTCACTTGCGTAGTAAGTAAAGGTAATATTCTAATTTGTGAGAGTTTCATTTGCAATGCTAAGAACACAAACAGATTTTGTAGTCAGTATCCCAGTGTCTCGTTCGTCTTAAAGCGGGTTAGTTGCCTAATTATACTGGGCTACAGTGGTTCACTAGCTAAAACCAAACTAACATTTTTATAATTAATTTATATTAATGTTCAAATATCTGCAAGTAAAAAAGTACCACCAAGTCTCAATTTCTTATCATGGTTGCAGTGGTAGCTGCAACCTAATAAAGAACAAACTACATCTATTAGAAATCATAATCTAAAAAATATATTTTAATAAAAATTGTTAGCGGGAAAAAATAGCCATTTGTTACTGATTCAGGAATGGTAACTATTATTTTGATTGTTCTTAGTTGTAAAAATTTATTTCGAAATAACAGTAATTGGATTCGTCCAAGTGATTAATTTGTCAATCTCAGATAAAGAGGCATTAATTGATATTTCAATTAATTTGAACTGCGTTTTAAGTTTAAACATGCTAATTTTACTGAGTTCTGGACATGAGCAATGAAAGAATATAAAGGCATCGATGATAAGGTCCTGAAGTGTCTGTTGTCTATTGAAAGCTAAGTACTCATTGAGAGGACATTTTTATCCTATGCATTTATCAAGAACAAAAAATAAAAATAAACTTGATGCAGCTCCATATTTAAGGCTGCACCTGTGATAAAAAGCTCAACTTTAACATACAAGCTCAAGGATCTCATTGTGAAGTATTAAGTTTTCTGTTAATAAATATAAGTAGTTTTCTGTCCATAAATGTTCATGCAAATTTGTAAAAAAAAAAAAAAAAAAAAAAAAAAAACAATGGAAAATATTCTCTTACTCTGGATCTGGAATTAGCCCAACTAATGAATGCAAGTTAGTTTCAGGATTATATTCTGACTTAGAGCAATAGCTTACACAATGTTCTTTTTCTTACAATATTGTTTAAAAAAGAGTTTTAGTTAGATTTAGTCGTCTTTCCTAGCATTGCCAAAACACTCACTTTTCACATTTGTTGTATATTTTGATTTTTGTCTTTAAAGCTCAGTCTTTATTAAGATAAGGAAGAAAATTAAATTAATTTCTTAAAAATGTCCCAGGTCGTTAATAGCACTAAGTGGAAGGAGATATTCTACGATGAAAATCTTTTTTAAGGGGTACACGATTTGAAAAAGTTAGGAGCCAACTTTTGTCAAATATTAGACTCTCCACATTTATATTTAACTGTTCCTGATAAGTTCCTCTCAAATTTTCTTGATGCTATGAATTAAGTACCCAGGTATAATTCTTGATATTTTTTACGATAAGGCATTCCGAAGTATAAAGAACACATTTTCAAAAAAATATATATATACATAATAATAACCCATATTCCCTATTAACGAAACACAAAGGCGGATCAACAACAAAATCTTGGGGGGAGGGGGCAATGTGACAAGGGCGCTTAAAGCTGACCAAATTGACAAGTTTATAAAAAAGGGTGAAAACAAAAAAACAAATACGGAATGAGGGTGCCAGATAACTCTGGGGGGGGCCCTGGATCTGCCAGTGACAAAAATAATACAATAATGAACAAAACTTATCTAATTGCCCATACCAAATAAAACAAAGAGCTGACCCGAATCCAATTCACCGGTGCCATGCGAGTTAAACAATAAGACCCTCGTCCTCACCTTCATCATCATCGTGGAAAATAGGAGGTATTAAACCCAGAGGAATTCCTACAGGCATATCCGATCGGTATACGTTGACAACATGACGTAGACCTTCATGAAGCCTAAGATTTTTTTACACTATTCCGATTAGAAAAGTGGAAGAGATAAATTATTTAAAATTCTATTTCATAGGAGTTTCACAAACCATTTCATGAAGAATAAATCTTTTTGTGGCTTTTATATTAGAAAAAACAACAGATATTTTTTTAAGTTGTAATTTCAAAAGAATTTCAGAAAAATACCTTTATATTAGAAAAATTCAAGCAAAAATCAGCAAAAAACAGCAATGAATTAAACTGTAGATGGTAGTATAGTCTTATTTCTTATGCACATAGAACGTTGCAATCAGCTTTTAATTTTCACAAAATGTTTTTGCCTACCTCTGAACAAGCACTGTCCAGGAAGGTTGACGCATGCTTAGCAGATTCTGCTATTAAAATTGGTAGAAAATCAATTATAATAAAAAAATTTCAGTTATATGTCTTATCCTTTTTCTCTATTTCTTAAAAAAACATAAGATACGACTAGACTAAGGTGGTGAATTTTGTGATGTTTTGATAACTGTGTTATCCTATTGAGTTTATTGAGTTTATTTATTTTTGATAACTGATACTGTGTTTATTCCTATTGAGTTAGGAATAAAGTGAATACACCATTTGATGCCTTTTTTATGCTGATTACAAATATAATAATCATTTCTATCAGAAATGAATTTCAGCCCCCCCCCCTTAACCTAACCCCACCCCCATATGTGCAAATATGTATCCTGAATTGACATATATAGGGGGGGGGGGCTAAAATTCATTTACAAAAGAAATGGTTTTTATATTTTTAATTAGCATAAAAAAAGGCATCAAATGGTATATTCAATTTATTTGAAACTCAATAATATGATTTGGTAAAAATTTACCAAGTTAGTGCCAGCGCAGTGGCTGCCCTCCTCAGAATTCTATAATTCTTTATATAAATCTGAAAATTATTGCAAAGAATTTTAAAATGGCCTACCTAGCCTACTTATATTGTTCCTGAAAGTAGTTTACTTCACACTACCCCTATACCACGTAATATGCAAATGTATAGTCCAAATTAGTAAAATTTCAATTTAGCTATCTTAGAAAGGGGTTAGGTTAGGAAAATGAAACTTTCAGGGATGGGTGTACAGACTAAAGTACATCCTTGGAAGATATTTTGAAGGATAAATTTTTTGTTGTTCATATTATTGACTTATGAATAAGGTAAACAAACCACTTGATGCCATTTTTATGCTCTCCAAATATAATAATCATTTTTGTCAGCAATGGGTCAACGGATTCGGTTTTTCTGAAAATAGTTTAATAAGACCATTCCTGGAGTGCCTATTTATTCATTCTTTGTACCAGGCAGTTAACTTCCCGACAAGATATAGAAATAGCCAGAACCCTTCGCTACTTGATCTACTACTAGCAAAAGACCAAGAGTCTATAATAAGCATCGCGCCCCTACCACCATTTGGAGCTAGTGACCACATTGTCATAAGTTGCAGTTTTAGACTGCGTCTTCAAAGACTAGAATTTACAAAAAATGTGTACACTGATTACAGTCTTAATTTGTCAGGAACTGACTCAATGTGATTGGTCTTTCATTGAGAATACAGATGTGGAAGAGTCATGGACAACTGCAAAAAGAATATTACTGAAGGCTATTGAAAATCACTCTTCTACAAAATGGAAAAGGAAACCAATAACCCTCCTGTATATTACAAAAGAAATAAAAATGGCTAGGAACAGAAAAAAGAAATACTGGAAGCTGTACACAAAGAATCAAAACCAGGCTGACTATTACACAAAATATAAGCAGGCGCGTAACAAGCTTAGAAGTCTCTCCAGAAATATCACCGAGAAGTATGAGGAATCAGTGGTAGCTGCAACAAAAACAAACCCTAAGAAATTTTGGAGGTATGTGTTATCGGGTAAGCCTGGAAGGCATTCTGTCACTCAACTTGTACAAGATGGATCTAAAATCTGCAACCCAAGGGAGATAGCTAATGCATTAAATAAGCAGTTTATTTCAGTATTCACAGTTGCAGATAATGCCCCACTTCCAGACCCCCCACAGTACAAAATTCAAAAAAGTATGCTGCCCATTAATGTTACTAAAGTAGATGTAGAGACTCAACTAAAGAAGATTAACCCAAATAAATCAACAGGACCTGACGGAGTGCCCCCTCGGCTCTTAAAGGAGACGTATGCAGTACTATCACATCCTCTCACCCTACTATTCCAAAAGTCCCTAAATACTAAATCTATTCCACAAGACTGGAAGGAAGCTTACATTACACCTGTTCATAAGGGAAGCAGCAGAGATGAAGCCAGCAACTATCGACCAATTAGTCTCTCCTCGGGAGTGGGAAAACTTCTTGAAGGCATAGTTAATTCAGCCATTATTGTACACCTAAATGCGAACAAGCTACTATCTCCTAGCCAGCATGGCTTCCACCCCAGTCGATCAGTTGATACTAACCTCATTGATGCTTACGAGCATGTCACAGAACTTATGGACATGGGATCCCCAGTTGATATGATATTATTAGACTTAGCGAAAGTGTTTGATAAAGTATGTCATAGGAGGCTAAATTCTAAACTCCACGCAATAGGCCTCAACGATGAAGTCATAAATTGGACAATGCAATTTCTTACCAACAGGAAGCAGGTGGTAAGAGTATTTGGGGATTGTGGATCAATTTTCTTCTCAGAATCAGCAGATGTAGAAAGCGGAGTACCCCAAGGCACAGTTTTGGGCCCAACTCTATTCAACATCTATATTAATGATGCATCTTCAATCATAAAGAATAAGAGATGCTTATATGCTGATTATTCCAAAATAATCAGTCCAATTTATGACCCCCAAAGTACCAAAGACATCCAAACAGATCTCAATGTACTCTCAATGTGGGCAAAAACCTGGCAACTAGAATTTAATATCCAGCAATGCAAGGTCATAAATTTTGGAGCAAACAACCCTCTCAGCCAGTATTTTATAGAATCCAATGGTGGTTCTAAACAGCCACTTACAACCAGTCACTGCGAAAAAGATCTGGGAGTCTTGGTTGATAAAAAGCTCAAATTCAACTTACACATGCAGTCTGCAGTAACCAAAGCCAACCAAACTCTCGGTATAATAAAGAGAACGTTCTGCAGTAGATCTCCAGCAGTGATTACTAAGCTCCTAAAGGGCCTGATCCGACCAAAATTGGAATTTGGGATGTCCATTGTCACGCCAGTTAACAAGCTTGACCAATCGATTCTGGAATTAGTGCAGCGGAGAGCAACAAAATGCATAAGGGGTTTTCAAAATTTGCCATATTCTACCAGACTCCAGAGGCTCAAAATACCATCTCTCACATACCGACATAAGCGAGGAGATGTATTGATGACATTCAAATTGATCTGCAACCACAATATCATCCCTGACTTATTCCAGTTAGATAGTTCGTCAAGAACAAGAGGGCACCCCCTAAAGCTCTACCGGAAATGCACTAATACCAGGCTGCGAAACAAATCTTTCTCCACCCGTGTGGCTGGCCTATGGAACTCCCTTAGCCAGAATACAGTCCATGTCCCCTAGTACTGAAGCCTTCAAGTCAGCTGTTGACAGAGATTGGTGCAGCAAGCCATGGTACACAGTTTAGGATGTGCCAAATGAGCTGAGCCACCATCATCATTGACCGGCGTCTACAGGATTGGTCCTTATTGCTGGCTCGTGCGATTTAAGGTAATTTAAGGTAATTAGGAGGGGGGGGAGGAGTTTAAACTTACCTCTCATTTACATCAGAAATAAAATTTACCCCCCCCCTTAATGTGCAAATATATACCCTGAATTGGTATATATAGGAGTGGGGGTGAAATTCACTTCAGACAAAAATGATTATTATATTTTGAAAGAGCATAAAAAAGGCATTGAGTGATATGTTTACTTTATTCATAAGTCAATAATATGAACAAAGACAAAATTTACCTTTTGAAGTACCTACATTCACTCCTTCTTACTCTAGAGGGCAGTGACCTTTGAGGACCTTTAAAAATCTTTTTGTTATTAAAGTGAAACCTTGCACAACATATCTTCTGCTTAAATAAAGTACAAGAAACCTGTTTTCTACTTTACTCAATCCTAATTTATGAGGTTTCAAAGATCTGCAAATACATTTCCTAAATTTAGAGGAAAAAAACCATTTGCATGACTTAAAATTCTACTCAAATAACAGGAATTGCATTTTCCAAACTGAAACCAGAGGAAAAGAAACTGATGACTGAAAATTAGAGTAAAATATTGTTTTGTCAAAATTTAAATAGGTAGGCAAGCCTTAGAAATCAGAAGAGGGTTAACATGGAAGCTTGGCAATATCTCCCCAGAGTAGACTATGGCCCTGGATTCATTACTTAAAGTTTCATTTGCTAACTTAACCCCTTTTCAAGGTAGTGAAACTAGAATTTTACTATATTCTCCATGAATTTTTCCATTGTGTGATGTCATAAATTGTGTTCTTCAAATAAATTTAACAGCAAACTAGCATTGTCAGAAACATCAAGCAACAGGAAAATTTATGAATAAGATATAATTTTCACTACACATTTACCCATTAGGGGGTAGGAGTGAAGTAAAACAAAGTTCTCATTGAGAAAACTTTTACCACCAGGGAGCTCTGTGTGGTAAGGAAAATCTACAAGGCACTTGTCTGCCCTTATTTAGAGTTGCAATAGTTTTGGCATAACCTCTGAATGATAAGGATGCTAAGACACTTAAGAATGTTCAGTGTCAAGCCACCAAGCTTGTACCACACCTTAGCCTAACCTTACTTTTGCCTATGAAGAGTATTTTAGATCCCTAAAACTCACATTACTGATGTCCAGAAGAAAAAGGGAGGTGTCATCATGACTAGCAGGCTGCTTAAACATGCAAATCTAAGTTTACTTTTCTCTCCACAACTCCAGTGCCACCAGCTAACACAGCCAGAAACTAAAGGTTCTCAGAAGTCAATAACATATGCATCAGAACTCCTGCACTGTTTATTCTTTGCCACTATTGAATAGTCTCTCAGATGCCGCTGTTCCATCCAAGGCGGCTGAATTATTCAATAAGACATTGATTAGGACTGGATAAATTTGGAATGGAAGCTAACTTGGGATACTGCCAAACCTTGATGAAGTTCACACCCCCAGCAAAATTTTCTGTAATTCAAGTATCCAGAGAAACATGTCAGTTTTCTTTAGTATATCTTGGCCTTTATGGTAGCCTACTCTATGGCTTATTTTTCACTCTTACTTTCACTTGATTTGGACAAATTGGCTCCAACTTAGCCCCCCCCCCTCCAAGATTTTGACAAAATTACACCACTGCATGTAATGGGACAACTTTTGTAATTGAAACACAAAACATCACAAAAACACAGGGAGACCTACTGGCAATAGTTTTTTCCAAGAGTGCAAAGACAGAGTTTGCTTGAGACACAGTCTTCTTGCAGTTTGAATCAAATTTATACTGGTTGTTGACAACCATTTCATGATTCCTTTCTTCATCCGCTCTTTACAGCTCTTGGATTGACCATAGTATGTTTAAAACCTGGGTTGGACTTGTCAAAATGTATAAACTTACATTTGTCAATATTGAAGTTCAGATGTTGTTGCCCAGTTGCAGAAGTGAAGTGTAGATTTTATATTGCTGCTGTGTTTGTCAAGGGGGGTGCAAGCCTAAGGTCCTTCTTTTTAGCCAGTTCTATTCTGTACATGAGGTGTGAGTCTCCTTTCTTAAAAGCCATTTCACACTGCTCATATTTTTCTTTAACAAAGGTGTGGTGAGTACATCATATTGCTTTCTCCACAGCTGTTTTGAGTTGCTTGTTTTGCTCTCTGCTTTCTCTTTCATGCTTGTTGGCAATATTGCACTTTTCAATGCAGAGATAAATGATGTTGTCTTTGACAACATCAGGGCTACACAAAATCAACAAAATGGTGACAGAGCTGCTGACATTCTCAAAAGCATATTCCCTGTCAATTTCTGCCAAGAAAACTAAGGCCATAGTTTTTCACATGAAAAAGTCCCTTCAGCCCCCAGTTATTGGGCTGGATGGTATACAAATCATGTATGATACCTCACCAACTCCTTTGGAGGATATATTAGACCCTAACTTAACCTTGAAGAATCAAATAGAATCAGTAAAACAATCTTGTGTAAAGAAACTTCTGATCATGAAACAACTAGGAGGCACAAAATGGGCCAGCTTTCCAATTGTGATGCTGGACTTCTACAAGAGGTTTTTACATTCTAAGATAGAATATTCTCTAGAAGTATTTGGAGGCTGCTGCAAGACAAGTCTGACAAAGCTGGAAACTATTCAGAACATGGCAGTGGGTATCCCAAATCATACACCAAGTTATAAACTTAGAGCTCTTTCTGGAATGCCTACAATACAAGACAAGAGAAATATCTTGATTGTTAAATATTTCACAAAGATCCAAGCAATTGGCTATAATCATCCAGTTTTTGAAATAACTTTTGCCTCTAGTCCTTTGAAAAAAAACAGATGCCCAAAGTAGGTCTTGGGTGCTCTTTAATGATCTAGTTTTGACATGGAAAGATGAGGTCATCCAATTTTAACCATTTTCACAAGACTCCCAAATGGAAGTTTGCACCAGTTGAAACTTGGCTGGAGCTTATTCCAGTCAAAAAGTCAAGGTATCTACCCAGTCAAGTGCAATCTATTTTCAAGGAAAAAATGACAACCTGCTTCAGAAATTCCATACCAATATTTACAGATGGGCTACTGAAAGGAGGCAGAGCAGCAGCAGCTGTGATGATTCCTGAATATTGCTTAAATATAGGCCTATCCGCTAGGCTTCCAAATGACACATCCATCCTTACAACTGAGCTAAAGACTATGTTTGAAGCTGTAAATGCCATTAATAAAAAGCCTCCTGAATCTAGGAAGGTGATCTTGCTCTCAGACTCCGACTCTGCCTTACAGCTCATGAGCCAAGTCCTTAGGTCTGTAATAGACTCTGATATAGCAAGTCTCAGGAAATTAATATGGAGTACTCAAGAAAGAAATATCAAGCTTTATTTACAGCACATGCCAGGTCACCAAGGCATTAATCATAACAAGGTAGCCAAATTACATGCAAATAAAACAACAGACATCCACATAGACCCAACATTAGAATAAGAAAACTCTACATGATGCAAGTTGGAGAAGAATTCTCAAGAAGAATATACCATAACTAAAACTCATTTTTCCATCATGTGAAGAAAATGCCCTATACTTCCAAATTTGAAGTGATACATTGATTGTGAGGAAAGAAAAATATAACTGGAAAAATAGAGGGGACCCAAATTGTAGATTTTGTTCTTTAGTCCCTGAGACTTCACAACACCTCATCTTTAGCT
This sequence comes from Artemia sp. Qi Xiang Cuo, assembly GCF_049724085.1. Classification (NCBI taxonomy): domain Eukaryota; kingdom Metazoa; phylum Arthropoda; class Branchiopoda; order Anostraca; family Artemiidae; genus Artemia; species Artemia sp. Qi Xiang Cuo. The sequence continues at coordinate 45,208,787 of NC_142801.1, read as the reverse complement.
GCAATAGTATTGCAAAATTGGCAAATAAAACAAGAAATTTTTTCATTATTGAAAATAAAGCCTGACACAACTGAACTGCTTAACATCAAGCTGCCAGGAAATGAGGAAAGAATACTATTCTGGCAGATTATTTGTTTTCTATAGTGGAATGACAGTTTAGCATGGTTGACGTGACCCTGAAACTGCTTCAGTTTGGTTAAGTGGAAGTATAATTAGAGAAAGGAATATTAATATTTGAAAGAAATAAACCAGCAGAAAATTTTTATGAAGCTGAAAGGAGACTGTTTTTAGACTCCAAATGCTGTTTTTCTGAAGAAGAAGCAGTGGCAGATCTAGGGGAGGGGTGAGGGGGGCGCGCACCCTCCTGACGTAGTCTAAAGTAGTGTAATTTACTTAAATAACTTAAGCTTGCATTAATTAAACTTGCTCCTAATGCAAGTTTGTCAGATCAGCCTATTTTGTGCCCCCCACCCAAAAAAAAAATAATCCTGGATCCACCCCTGAGAAGAAGGCTTTGTGTTATCTTTTTGGGTACCTAGTGCAGAGAGAGTGACAACAAACAATTTGTGTGCTGCTAGTTGTTGTTGTTGTTTAGGGTTTGACAAATTCAACCAATAGGTCATATGCGTTTGTATAACTTGATTGTTCTGTGCCTTCTGTAATCACTAGCTTGCTTGGGCGTCATTTCAGTCAATATTCATTGAACCTGATCATGTATCACTCATCTTGCTATTGGTAGGGGGTTATTCACCTGCAGTAACTGCTTGTATTGAAAAACAGGAATCAAAATAATACAACTATGCTTTGTCATACAGCAATTAAAGTACATATACAACACAATTATAATAAATAATACATTTTTACATTATAACCTCTTACATACTTCAGTATATAGAAAGTTAATGAGATAAAATATTAAAATATAAATAAGGATAATAAAATCAAATAAAATAGAAAAAAGGATAACTCTAATATAAAATAATATGGGAGGGGGCATAATGGCCTGCAAGATTAAAATAATATGGAGCCATCTACAATATATCTTGCTAATTATAGGGTTTAATCACCAGCAACACCATCCAGCAGTTATAAAGAGGAACCAGAATAAAGCAATTTACTTTATCAAATAGCAATTATAATGTTTATACAAGTCAATTAGAATAAATAATACAAATAACCTGTCACCTAAATCAAAATATAAACAAATGAGGCAACTCTAAAAAAGAAACATGCAGGAAAAACATCTGGGAATGAACCACACCAGTAGTCTTAGCCAAATTATTTAATAAGTCTGTGCTTAGTCAACCAGGCCGAACTCACGGAAAAACAGTGGAAAGATAACTAGTCATTTGTCTGAGAAGTGGCTAACCTAGGTCTCTGTAGCCTAATTATAGCACCTTCTGGGCTAGGTACAGACTCCTTTCCTTTACAATTCCTTTCTGCTTTGCTAGGGCTACTGGTAACTGCTTACAATTTGGGAAGGCTTACACCTTCTCTATATAGGTTTTTAACTGACTTATTTAAGCTACTGACTGCATTTTGAAAATGTTTTGGTGCTAACTTAGAAAGCAGTTCACAAATAGATGTAATAACCTGAGTTAGATCAGAGATCTGCTTTGCAACACCTTCAAACATGGCCATGTGCCTCATGTTGAGTTCCTCAACTAGAGGTTGATTAGGAGTCAGTGGAGGGAATGAGTCTTTGTGCACCATGGGGATGGGTTCTGTTTTTTCAGGAAGTCCTTTCTTCAAGACCTCAGCAACAGTCCTCATGGGGACATTATTGCTGAAAGAATAAGTAAAAATAGCTTTCTTCTCCATGAATACTGGGCACTTCCTGGAATTAGCGGCATGGTTACCATTGCAGTTACAGCACTTAAGTACCTTACCTTCCTTAACTGTTTTAGATTGGCGACATTCTTCAAGGGTGTGTTGTCCACTACAAAGTAGACATCTTCTGCCTCTGCGGCTATCAGAAGCCATGTGGCCAAAACCTTGGCAATTGAACCACTGTATTGCCCAGGGGATAAACTGCTTAACTGTACACCTTGCACCCCAAACCGAGATTTTCAGAGGGAACTGGACATCCTGAATAAAGATGCAAACCAAAGGGGTAACTGATGGGCTTGGGTTTTTAAAGCCCAATGTCACTTGTTGTATTCTGTCATCAACTTGGACCTCCTTGACAAAATTGTTGAGATGGGTGACCTCCTCAGACGGGATAAATACAATACCTTTTCCATTTCTGATTAAAGCAGGGTTAGAGCTAGGACCAGGCACAAACTTTACTTTACATCAGTTTACTGCTATATCTGAAATAGAAAGTATAGCAGCAGCTACCAACTGGTTCACAGCTATGATGATAACGTAGCCGTCTGGTCCATGTCTTTCTAACATTGACCCATAATGGCCCCTGCACTCATGATTTTGAAGATGTTGAAATAGTTTTTTGGCAATAACTGTTCTACTTCCTAATGTCAACAACCTACTGGTCTCATTTGGACCTTCAACACCTAAAGCCAAACTCCTTACACTAGAGTTATTGGGGCCAGGGGTGACAGGACTACTAACTGTCATGTCAGTCATCACAAATAAAACCCAAAAGGGTTAAAAATAAACAGGTGAAACAACAAAACCAAATCACAAAAAGGAAGTAAATTGTCAAATAAATAAAACAAATATTTGCTACAAGCAGAGGGAGGGGGGGGGGGCTCAGTCAATAATAAATTTTGCAAGCAAAATAAATAAAAAGCAGGCACAGCACTAAGTTTCAAAGCAGGGTAAAAAAGGGTTTGATAAGCACTCTCAAGCAATTTGGTAGTTGCAATATGTAGGAATCTGAGAAAATTTGCAGCAAGCACACTAACAGTCAAAGCAAGCCAAACGCCAAAAAATGCACAACAAAACGAGTGTACAAGTGTCAGGGACCCAAAGGGCAGAGCCCCTTGTGTTTTAATCAACAAACTGTGGCAAAGAGGCTATCCCTAATAGGGAATTACCAATTTTGAAAATATTTGGTGCATTTCAATTTCAATTTGTCTTTTCTTCCCTCGTGCTGCTAGTTATTAGGTTGCTAATATCACTCTTATGTAGAGGCACTGGGGAGTCAGATGTGAGCTCTATGATCTTGTCTAATAGGGTGGCTATGTCAGCTGTTGAAGTTGCTTTGTCATTCATGAGACCTACTCAAAATTCAGGGAGGTTCCTAGACAGCTTTGCAGCTGTTTTAAGTCTTATTCTGAAATTAGACATTACAAGAGAATGGTCACTATCAAAGTCACCACCAGCTAGACCCCGGCGCCGCGCCGATGAGGGAAGACCGGTGGCGGTGGGGCCAAAACAGCGCGGTGCGCCGGCGGCACGATCAATTTTGACCGCAAACATTAATGTTTTCATCAGTCTTTCTCAAATCAAAGCTTAAATTTACAACAGATTCGAGCCTATTCATGAGTTCAAAAATTCACAAGTCGCTGGCTGCAAACTGGTCTTCTTCGTTATTCATCAAGAGAAGTAGAAATCTGGTAGAAACGAAATGGCTGTGGCGTTTCAGAACCCTTGCATAATACGAGCAGTTGAAGTATCTACTAGTTATGTATTCTTAACATAAATAATTATCAAAATTAGTAGTTTTTTTCGTCAAGCATTACTGCATATACAACTTCAAATACCATATCACAAAATTTGTCAGTTATCTGGGTAAAAACTTTGAATATAACTTTGAACTTAGAAGCTTAATTTTTTCATAATGCCCTTTGCCTATAGGCTATCTGTTTTGTCACCTTTAAAACAATTGAAATGGGCGACTTTGATATTGATTGTTTTTTTTTGCTCTTTTGGATTCTTAAAAAGACTTCTTGTATTAAAAACTGGTTTTTAATTACAATTTAAAAAAAAAATGCATTTTAAAGTTTTTTGGCTTCTTTATAGAATATATGTCATGTAGGCTAAGGCTGAACTGCTGCTTTTTTATTGCTTTCAACTGTTCTTTTGGATATTATTCGTTTTTTTTCTTTTGGGAATTCATTCCAAATTTTAAATTGATAAATACCTAATATCAACCAAATTATAAACTGCATTTAAATGGAGTAAAATTATCAAATTGAAAAATACATGATGAAGACTTCATATGAGAACATTTCAATTATACTGAAACAAAAAACACTTAATGGTTTTATTCGGTATGAAGAAAAATTAAATGCCAGCTATTTTCTGGTAAAAAATGAAAAGCTCACCATTTTTAAATGTAAATAAATGAAATAATATGCAGACTGAAGTAGCTCCAGGAAGATGTTGAGATTTTCTTCCTAGTTCGTCGCTCTTAATCCAAGCAAAATGTTAGGACACTTAGTATCAGTTATTGAGTGTAAGCTTTAATTCCCAAATGCTCAAAAAAATTAACAAATTTAAAAAAGTCGCAACAATAAGTCACCTGTGGTCAAAATACTCAAAGACTCCTCTTAGATTCCCACCCAGGCTCAAAGCTTCTGCTATGGTCATTTCCATGGAAATCTCCAAAGAGCTTCTTTTTAAAATAGCTTTCAAGCGTAGTTAGGGGTATTTAGCCTTTTTTGCTTTTCTTCAAAGCTATGAAAAAATTGTTATAATATTCCAAATGTTACATTTGTTACATTTGTGCATATTTTTGGTCATCATTTGAGGGGTGATCGAATTTTTTTAACCACTGTAGATACTTAAGAACGTTGCAACATCTAGTACCCTGAGGTCATGAGACTACCAAAGACTCCTCCTTGAACCTTCAAAATTGAAAGCTTTTATTATGACCGGGCCTTTTAATGTGGCTTGGGTGCTGGACAAAGGGCACCAGGGCCTCTCGTACGCAACGTTAGATCGGGATGTTAATATCACTTTCTGCCCATCAAGACCTTTTGGTGCAACTCTGTCTGTTGCTTATGAATAAATATTTTCAATTAAACCCGCTTCATCAGTAAGAAAAAAAAACGGATTGGACACATATGTACCTTTCCCTTTGGACGATAAAACCAGGTAAATGCTGTATTAAGCATGAATCACGGAAATATTTCTAATTTTTGTAAACTTTTCAACTTTTTGGCATCCCTGCTTTCAAAAAAAAAAAAAAAAAAAAAATCAAGGTACTAACACTTAAATATAATAACTCCCTATGCCCCCTGTGGATACTATCTTGATAGGACACCGTCTCTGCTTTAAATAAAAAAAATAATTAACTTATTGGCACCCCTGCTTTCCAAAAAAAAATCGAGTTATTATAATTTAAATATGATTGCTCACCCCCCCCCCCTCTGGATACCACCTTGATAAAATGCCGTCTCTGCTTTAAATTAAAAAAATATCTTTTTGGGATCCATGCTTTCAATAAAAATTTTTTTGAGATATTATCATTTAAATGTAATACCCCCTACCCCCCCCCTCTGGATACCACCTTGATAGGATACCGTCTCATCTTTCATTAGAAAAATAAGTTACTTAATAATTAATTAGGTCACTTATACACGCAAAATAACGTTAAACAGCTTAGTGTTCCTTGAAAAAAAATTGAGGGTATGAGTAAAGGGGTACATTGACAACAACAAAAATGTCGAAATTATTCAGATACAACTCAAATTATTCGAAAAGTAATTTATAAATTCGTAGCAGTATTAAATAAGACCTAAAGAATCCAATTAAAAGGGAGCAAACACCAAAACTAATTTAGGCCAGTAGCCTATGAGAAATCACAAATTATCCAAGACAAAGAACAAGTCTTAATGGGGGGCCCTGGGTATATCAGAATATTTCAATGGTTTCCCAGGAAATTTGATATCATTTTATTCTGTCTCCACTTTAAATGAAAAAAATAGTTATCCTTTTGGCATCCCTGCTTTCAATAAAAAAAAGGTATTATCACTTGAAAATGACAGCCCCCTATCCCTCCCCCCTATAAGCAATAATTTACAATTTATTGATGAGTTATATTTTTGGGGTAGCTTCGAACAATTGAGTATTAAACATTCAGGCATTCAACAATTGAGTATTAAACATTAAGAAAATCTTATCTAAAAACACCAAAAAAAAAAAAAAAAAAAAAAAAAAATATGCGAACTTACAATTCAGCAGTAGAAACAAACTGTCGGCTGTCAATTTCAAAATCCAACTGAAGGCTGAAGCTGTATAATAGTAAATTCGTTCTATAATTCTGTTTAACTTTAAAATAAGATTTTTGACAACGAACGGTGTAAGAAAGAGCGATTGGGAAACTCCATTCGAAATTATTTAAACTCATTTCAGAAAGAAGATACTGTTTTTTGTCAGCGCATGAAGAACTGTGTCTAATGTAGTATTTGAAATTGTACATAGCATCTGTCTGATTTTTATGCAAAGGAACAAAAGAGACGAACATTAAAGAACAAGAGAGCAGTGAAGAATTATGGTATGCAAAGTAATATTTGGCAGGGATAGTCACTGGTGGTAAATCGCTAGGGGTGGCACCGTGATTGCGTGATTTTCGGGGATTCGGGGAGCCAAATTTTTTTTCGGGGTGACACAGAGATTTTCGGGGAAATACCCGAAAATTCGGGGATAGTGCAAGCATTGCTTGATTTCTAATCAGGAAAATCGAAATACTAAACCACACGAGAAGGAAAAGCTCCGACTTTGCGGTTGAAGCAATAAAGAATTGCCGCAAAATTAATTTAAAGTCGACCAAACGCCGCCGCCTGTCTCGGCGGCGGCGCGCCGGCGGCGTTACAAAACTTCGGTGGCGTTCAACCGGGCCTCTCGTCGGCGGCATTCGGTCGATCCGCCGGCGCGGCGCCGGGGTCTACCACCAGCTAGTGTGGCCATGTCAGTGACATACAACCTCAAATGTCTAGACACAAGGATGTAGTCTATGAGATTTTGAGTTTGAACTCCTTATCAGGGGAGTTCCAGGTAGTTTTAAATCAGGGTATGTGCTTGAAGAGTGTGTTCATAATGACTAAAGCACTTTTTTTGGCAGAATCCTATGAGGCATTCCCCTCTTTTGTTTAGTTGCCTGTGGTCAAATTGCCTGTCACATTTCCATGAGTGGTCTTGCCAGCAATGGCATTAAAGTCACCAATGACAAAGAGCACATCCTTTTTTGGGATGGAATCGACTAGAATTTGAAGTTGAGGATAAAAAGTTTCAGACTCCATGTTTTCTCTACTGGATTCTGGAGCATAAACTTGGATTACTGTTATATTGGCAAGTGATCCTTTCAACCAGATCATAATAAGCCATTCAGATATGGGAGTTCTAGTAATCAGAGATTTACTAGCCCTCCTGGACAGTAGAAAGCTGACTCCCTGTTGATGTTTTCCATTATTATGTTCAGAGAGAATTAAAGTGCAGTTGCCGTGTTTCTCTGCACCTGTGAATTGGAGGTGGGTTTCAGATAAACCAATAATATCTCAGGTATACCAGCTAATCTCTGTCACAAGTAAGTATATTTCTCCTTGTTTTGTAAGGGCTCTAGTATTGAAGATACCAACTGACATGTCTGCTTTTGGCAATACAATGGCATCCAGGATTGGGGTTGTCACATTCGTGTGATTCATGGTTGTCACATCGTCGGTTGCCCTGGACATAGTAGTTCTGAACGTATAGTCTTTCTTGGTTACTCTGGACAAAGTTACACTGCCTTTTATATTTTGAGAATGAAGTTTATAGATTTAATTTGGATTTCAATTGGCAGACCCGACCTAGTTATCACATGCTGTTATTATTGCTCTAACAAACTACAAGGAAACCCAAGGAGAAACAAATATATTCAGTGAAAACATTGATATCAATTATAATGATAAAGAATTGATCAGACTATAATGATACAATTATTTAATTACAACAAAAAGCAGTATATTCTATATTGAAGGTGGTTTGCATGTAGGCACAGAAGCAATCAGCAAAAACTAAGGGGAGCATCAGGGGATTACTGTAGGAAGGAGTTGTTTTAAATGCTGAAAGTGTAATATCAGGGTATAATTAAACTCTTAAGTGGCTGGGGACGATTTTGAATGGTCACTTGGAGGTATCCTATTCATTCTCTGTGTTCAGACGTGCTTAAAGGACCTAAGCCACAATTCTTTATTCAGTCAGAATTCATTCTTCTTTGATTTTTGATTGGTTCAACAAGCTTATTCTAGATACTACTTGGCTGATGGATAATACATCACTTTAATAAGGATTGACAAAATACATTGAAAAAAAAAGAAGAAAATCTAGGAAAACTTGTACAAATCTTGATATTTTTAGAGAACGTTTAGCACAGAGCCGAAAGGGCCCTTTCAGGGTCGTATCTGTAATTTTTTTCAGGGGGAGGGCAATCAAGACCCAGGGGGAGGGCAATCAAGACCATTCTAGAGGGTTAAGTTTCAATTGACATATTTTTGGAGTGTATATTTGAGCTAATGTTGAATCTTAAATTGATAAATTATAGACTGCATTTTACTTCATTTGTATTTAGGAACTGGTTTAAACTGTAATGTATGCATTGAGTTTATGTGCAAGATCATAAACTTTAAATTTATTTTCAAAACTGAGTCACCAACCCATGCTTTACATTTGCAATTCTGTGCAATGATTACAGGGCTGCCACAAAGTCCCTAAAATCAAGTGAATTGATAAAGTTCCCTAAAGTTCCTTTTTTTGCTTTGGTTTAAAGCTCCGTATCCTGAAGGCTACCAATACCTGTGAGTATACGGTTTTCAGTATTTTTGTTTTGATTGAGGTACCTGTTTTGATTTGTCTAAGAAAGACAAAACTTATTGTTACAGAGGCTACAGCGTTACTCTCTGGACAGTGTAGACAGACTAGTCATGAAAAAGAGTGACCCCCTTTGTCTCTGAAGTCAATAGGCTAGGAGGTGGGTGTCACTTTGTCACACACAGAGACAAAAAAAGAAAACAGAAAATTGCTCAAAATACAAAGGAGGCGGTGTTGAAACCAGGTTGCTTGTGCGATTTTTGAGCTTACATACATTTCTTGAATTATTAGACCACTTCTTAGTGTCCTTTTTTTATTTGAGTACATTTCTGGTAATAGCCTATATATTTTTCTACTAACTTCTTTTCGTTTTTTTAAATTTAGGGTTTGAAGTTTCAGTTTGAATTAAAGTGGGAAAGTGCAAATTCTGGGAGACTTGGTTGGAAGACAAAGATGCGAGAGGACACCAAAGGAAAGAGTGGTGTGGAACCGTTCCACGAGATCTGTTCCCTTTCTACTGTTCTATCTGCAACACATCGCTTGTGTATCAAAAGGGCTCCTACGCTTTACTGCAGAACGCCAGAATTGTTGAACATAGAAGATTGTTATTATAAAGCTAACGCCAAATCAACTTTATCTCTCAGCAGCATCTTCCTTGGAGAGCGGCGAACCAGAAAATGCCCATGCACATAGGTGCTTGCGTGGTGCGGGATGAAACAACAGTTACAAAAATTACACAGGTTCTGAAAATGATTGAGTCTGACTATTCTGGGAAATCTCAGACGGAATAGCAGATGTATATGGAAAAATGTTTTGAGATATAGTGGTCAAAAACTTTTCCTTTTGGCAAACTAAGTTTGCTTATTTTTTAACTGAAGTTCTTTGACCATATTTCCGTGAGATGATCCTTGAAGAAGTCGACAGAAACCAGTTGTTGAAAGCATTAACTTTTCTGAATCCCAATGAAGTTTCAAAGCCAGTTTCTGCTCACAGTTTATTATTATATGTTGCATAAAAGTTACCCATCGCGACGCAAAAAGACATATTAGTTGACAAATTTAAGCTAGTTAAGTTCTCCAGACTTCCATCTGAGCGAGGAAGGATCTACGACATCTGGAACAACGTGATTCAGGGAGGAAAATATCTAAACTTATCTGAAGTCACAAAAAGTGCTTTTAGCATTTCAAACGGGCCTGCCAGCATTGAGCGGGTTTCGCCCGTTCCATGTGAGTTCTCAGCAAAGAAAGAGCGTCAATGAATGAGTGAACTTTGAATGCAAAACTATTTGTGAGAAATAGGTGGGGCAGATACGGAGGACGCGAGCAAAATGCTGTCACTGAAGACTTGATAATACTGGCCAAATCCGCTAGAAAGACCTATGACTTGAACCTACAGCAGGAAAAAGCCTTGAAAGAAAAAACTGAGAGAGTGGCAGGATTTGGAAGCAAGAAAACGGTTGGGAGAGCAGCAGCTTGCTAACATCTCTTTGAAAAGACAGATAATAGAGACTTTCGAAAAATCTCTCAAAGAAAAAAAAAGAAGCGTTTGGTTCCAAGGAACAGGCCGCAGATAGCTACTTAAGGAAGCTCATAACCGGCTCAAAAAAGGCACTGAAAAGAAGGACATGGTCGAGATACAGCTAGCGCAGGCTATAATAGATGAGACTCAAAGAATCAGCAACAGTTAGAGTAAAAAAAGCCGTTACTGATCACATCTCTGTTCCAGTAGAAGAAAGTGCCAAAAAGTGGAAACAAATATGTTGTACGTTCTAGTTACCATACCCTTGTATCTTTCATCATATTTTTGTATCTGATTTTTTTTTGTATTCGAAAGTAAAGGGTTCAGAAAAAAAGCTCCTCCCATGACATGATGATTCTCAGGTGGTCGGTTTCTTACTGATCACCTGACAATTCTTAGATTTCACGGAGACATTCTGCAAATGATTATACCAATTTTTTTTTTCTTTGTCAAATGTCATTTGCTGTTGTGTCACTGCTTTTGCTTTCAAAATCTTTCTGAAAACGGACTTTTGGAGTCCATTTCACGTCCAGAATGGTCCCTTTTTTGACTAAAAAGAGGTCCCTTAGTCCCTATTTTTCACTACTTGAACCTGTGGCAGCACTGTGATTAATATTGACTTCTCATAACTTTTGAAGAAAAGTATGTGCTTAATTGTTTTTTTTTTCTTATATATATTTTGCAGTCTGACACAACTTTCACACATTTTGTTTTGTTGATATATTTTGCTTTGTACTGTAATGAAAACAATTTTTTTCAGGTAGCGGCCTGCTTGTTGGCACAGTAACTTCTCTAGTGCTATTTAAAAGTAAGTTTAGCTGTTACTGTTGTTTTCTGGCTGAGAAAAAGGGTCTTTAACATTCCATAGTCTTTAGAACAATAGGTACTCATAGTCAAAATTTAGTTGGGGTCTGGTATCCTAGGATTTATTAAGGATGAGGGGGATTTTCAAAATGTGGTTTTGTTGGCTAACATTTTAAATGCTATTAGGGTTTGTTCCAGATCAATACTATAAGGACAAGTAATTTAGCTGATATTACTGTTCAGAACTCTAAAGTTTGGCTAGCATCTCGTTATAGTTATTCTCAAGTTAACACCTTAGAAATTCGTAGGTAGCAATGCTGCAGCTATGAGTCATATGTGAAATTGCAAATGTTTCCACAGGTACCTGCACAAGAGAATATAAAGAGAAAATCCTCTTCCCTTTCTGTGTGCAGGCATACTTAAGACTCTCCTAGCTAATTCTATTCTTCAAAGATACCCAGGTTTATATAACAGTTTAGCTGTTCATTAAGCTAATGCTTCTCAAAATTTGAAAAAAGTGAACATTAGAGAACCACTTGGGGGCTCTTCTCAAGCTTATATGGAGCCTAATGATTCCACTTCTAACTACATAACTGGGGATTTAAGGGAACAATTTCTCCTAAGATTGAGGTTGTGACCTCTTTGTCATTTTACACTTTCAAAGGAAATGTCTACATAAACCTTTTAGAAAGTTGCAATTCAAACTGACTACTTTTGCTACAAAGTTTATTTTTTACGAAAACAAATCTAATGAAATTATTTTTTAGCGGTATTCGTAGTGTTGTTATTTTAGTTTGTGGAAAACCCTCCAAAAGTTGGCCCATAGAACCAAGGAAATCTATAAAAAACTGGATGTTAAGTGCTTTTTTATACGTTGGACCTCTTCTACTCCTAGAAAACTCTTCTGACCCTGCTGTCGCTTGAGATTGATCCTGTGTGCAGCTACTGTGTGCCAGAAGACCTATGGCTTAAACAAGTCATACTCAAACTATTAATCACAAATAGCTTGTCAAGCTACCAAATTTGGCCTGGAAACTCGCATTTGTTATAGGATAATAATAATAATATGTTTTGAAAGACTTTTATAAAAGCTGTATCCCAAAAAACAAACACACACATGCAAAAGAGGCCTAAATCCCCGTATCACATGAAGTTGTATATCCCTCTCATCATCAAAAGTTCAACCTCTTAAATGAGAACAGTAGAGGAAAATTTTCCCAAATCTTAATCCATCTTTCCATATCTTCTCCTAACCCTCAGTCTCCTAACATCCTTACCAAAAATTGGCAGACAGTTAGACCAAAGGGTGAACCTATAACCTAAGGTATTTAATAAGCAATTTATCTGATTAATGAAGTGTCTGGGAGTTAATGGTTTGCAAACCTTGATGTTCAGCCTGCTAGTATTACAAACGTAGGTGTCAATCAAATGAAAACAAAGCAATTTGCTCAAATCATTGGCAAACTTAAAAGTAGGATTTTCTTAAAAAAATGTTAAACATGCAATATGACCACATGAACAATCATTATCAACATTTGAATACGTAATGCTCATTTTTTTTGCCAACCAAAGCGAAAAGAGTACGTTTATCTGGTTTGAATCACATGTGAGAATGTAGTCATCAGTACTGAGAGCTTTCAACTATAATAAATTGGAGAAAGACACTTATTTGCTAGCATAAATTCTGGATTAAAGAAATATTTTCCGGAAACAATTTTTTACAGGCTTAAATAAAAAAATGTTCATTTACTTTTGGACCTAGACTCAATTCCAAGAACACAGATAACACACCTGAATTAAGAGGTTTGAATTTCAAAATGAAATAGATGGCTCTTAATGTCTTGTTGAGTGTAAGGAGTTATTTTAGTGTACCGAAACAAAGGCATTTACAAATTGACAGTTTTATTCATAGTCAAAAGAAAAATTTGAGACAACAAGTTTTAAATTATTATATTTCTTTTTTTCCTATTTGGAGCCACGCTTCCTCATAAATGATGATTTAGAAATTACTGTTTTTGTAAAGGTCTGTTGCAAGGCTGTAGACTACCCTGAGATAGGGGTAAAGAAACGTTGGGCGGGGGGGGGGGTCTTTTCGAGGGCTACTCCTTAACATTTGAGCAGTTCCACGGAAAGACATTTTCTACTCGAAGTAGTTTAAACCCTCCTCCAGTATGAAATTTCGTGTAAAAGTCTCGATTCTTGTTTGATTAATTCGATTGTGGCGCTTTAATCGGGGGGTCCAACTCTGGTGCATGAATGTCTTTCCGAGGAATCACTAAAAATGTCTAGGCATGATTCAGGAAAATTTATTTAAAATTATGCAGTATGATGCACATATAAAGTTGTGGTCCTTCAAACTTTTGCAGCCTATTCTGAATGGAAGGGGGGGGGGGCTAGTTACTATTATTAGATACAAAGGGTTGTAGACTAGGAACAGGCTGCAAACCCCCTAATGTAAACAGATAATAAAGGGAAAAAGATACAGAACAAATAAAAAGAGCACAGAGTAAAGTGAAACAAGATTTGTGGTTAATCTTCTAAAGATTAGAGAAAATTCTTAAGAATTTTCTAAAGCATACAACTCCCCACCCTTCTCACCAGTGTGAGCTAATAAAGTTCATATATCTTTTTCTCTATTTTTCTGTTATATTTCGGCTATAATTTGCTACACTCATTATCTCTCAGTAACAGCATTTTTTTGGCAGGAAGAGCCTGGCCAGTTATTTTTGGTCTAGGTTTTGGTGCTGGATTCTCCTATGGAAATTGTCAACAACTGTTCCAAGACCCTTACAAAGTTCACGTTACGCGCATTAGGGTAAGCTTTTTTCCCTTCATTAAACTCATACCTATTCTTAAGTTAAGCTATCGAAAACTGCAAAATGAAAAGGTTCTAGCTTCACTTTCATTAACTGAAATTTATTTATGAGTACTTCTAGACATTCTCAAAATATGTTAGGCTTAAAGCAATTGATTTTTGTTATTCCTTCCATTGAAAAGAAAAAAGATGAGACAGAAAGAAATTAAAATTCATTTTAGCTATGTGATTACGCCCTCGAGGTTTAATGAATGTCCCAAAAATAGTTAGTGGAAGAATACTTTCGTTTGCAAAATGTTTTACAAACAATGCAAAATTGTTTTATTGGAATTTGCAATAGCAGTTCTTATTTCACATTCTTTTTTGCCATCTTAAACGATAAATAAAAGTTCAAATAGGGATAAAATCCTTTTAATAGACAGTGATGATGATAACAGGGATAGAAATTCACAAAAATACCAGATATTTCGGTCACATATGCAGTGGCCGTCATCAGTAGTAAAACTTCTGAAGACGGTCACTGCATCTACGCCATCTTAAATGTTCAAAATTATAAACGGCTTACTATTGCAAATGACTGAGTTTTTTTTGTGTGTGTAGTTGGTATTAAAAGACATTTTTTTTAAATAAAAAAGATTTGAGCGTTCTTTACCTACTTGAGTGAAGTTCGGTTGCAACTAGGGCCATTGTGAAAAGGTTTCCTTTTTAAAGAAGAACCAATCGAAAATGTGATTCATTTTTCTCGTTTTTATGATATATCAAACAGTTCGTGGTAACAAACTGTAAGTAAGGAGTGACCCAGCTCAATGGTAACCGAAACTGTAGAAAACGGAATTTTGATACCAATAGATACATCAAAAGAATCAGATTTTAATGCTAATTTCAAATATATAAGTTCCATCAATTTTAATTCTACATAACAGAAGTTAAGGATCTAAGAAAACTTGGTGAATTTTCGAAAAAAGGGGAAACTATACCCTAAAAATCATATAACCTCAATGAAAATCACACAATCATATTCACATATCAGTGAACCCAGCCGAAAAGTTTTCAAGCTCCTATCTAGAAAAATGTGGAGTTTTGCATC